>NC_044978.1:84342240-84604637 GCF_008728515.1 Papio anubis
GGGCTGTTGAATTTTGTCAAAAGCCTTTTCTGCATCTATTGAGATAATCATGTGGTTCTTGTCTTTGGTTCTGTTTATATGCTGGATTATGTTTATTGATTTGCGAATGTTGAACCAGCCTTGCATCCCAGGGATGAAGCCCACTTGATCATGGTGGATAAGCTTTTTGATGTGTTGTTGAATCCGGTTTGCCAGTATTTTATTGAGGATTTTTGCATCGATGTTCATCAGGGATATTGGTCTAAAATTCTCTTTTTTTGTTGTGTCTCTGCCAGGCTTTGGTATCAGGATGATGTTGGCCTCATAAAATGAGTTAGGGAGGATTCCCTCTTTTTCTATTGATTGGAATAGTTTCAGAAGGAATGGTACCAGCTCCTCCTTGTACCTCTGGTAGAATTCAGCTGTGAATCCATCTGGTCCTGGACTTTTTTTGGTTGGTAGGCTATTAATTATTGCCTCAATTTCAGAGCCTACTATTGGTCTATTCAGGGATTCAACTTCTTCCTGGTTTAGTCTTGGAAGAGTGTAAGTGTCCAGGAAATTATCCATTTCTTCTAGGTTTTCCAGTTTATTTGCGTAGAGGTGTTTATAGTATTCTCTGATGGTAGTTTGTATTTCTGTGGGGTCGGTGGTGATATCCCCTTTATCATTTTTAATTGCGTCGATTTGATTCTTCTCTCTTTTCTTCTTTATTAGTCTTGCTAGTGGTCTGTCAATTTTGTTGATCTTTTCAAAAAACCAACTCCTGGATTCATTGATTTTTTGGAGGGTTTTTTGTGTCTCTATCTCCTTCAGTTCTGCTCTGATCTTAGTTATTTCTTGCCTTCTGCTAGCTTTGGAATGTGTTTGCTCTTGCTTCTCTAGTTCTTTTAATTGCGATGTTAGAGTGTCAATTTTTGATCTTTCCTGCTTTCTCTTGTGGGCATTTAGTGCTATAAATTTCCCTCTGCACACTGCTTTAAATGTGTCCCAGAGATTCTGGTATGTTGTATCTTTGTTCTCATTGGTTTCAAAGAACATCTTTATTTCTGCCTTCATTTCGTGATGTACCCAGTAGTCATTCAGGAGCAGGTTGTTCAGTTTCCATGTAGTTGAGCGGTTTTGATTGAGTTTCTTAGTCCTGAGTTCTCGTTTGATTGCACTGTGGTCTGAGAGACAGTTTGTTATAATTTCTGTTCTTGTACATTTGCTGAGGAGTGCTTTACTTCCAATTATATGGTCAATTTTGGAGTAAGTACGATGTGGTGCTGAGAAGAATGTATATTCTGTTGATTTGGGGTTGAGAGTTCTATAGATGTCTATTAGGTCTGCTTGCTGCAGAGATGAGTTCAATTCCTGGATATCCTTGTTAACTTTCTGTCTTGTTGATCTGTCTAATGTTGACAGTGGAGTGTTGAAGTCTCCCATTATTATTGTATGGGCGTCTAAGTCTCTTTGTAAGTCTCTAAGGACTTGCTTTATGAATCTGGGTGCTCCTGTATTGGGTGCATATATATTTAGGATAGTTAGCTCTTCCTGTTGAATTGATCCCTTTACCATTATGTAATGGCCTTCTTTGTCTCTTTTGATCTTTGATGGTTTAAAGTCTGTTTTATCAGAGACTAGGATTGCAACCCCTGCTTTTTTTTGTTCTCCATTTGCTTGGTAAATCTTCCTCCATCCCTTTGTTTTGAGCCTATGTATGTCTCTGCGTGTGAGATGGGTCTCCTGAATACAGCAGACTGATGGGTCTTGACTCTTTATCCAGTTTGCCAGTCTGTGTCTTTTCATTGGAGCATTTAGTCCATTTACATTTAAGGTTAAGATTGTTATGTGTGAACTTGATCCTGCCATTATGATATTAACTGGTTATTTTGCTCGTTAGTTGATGCAGTTTCTTCCTAGCCTCGATGGTCTTTACATTTTGGCATGTTTTTGCAATGGCTGGTACCGGTTGTTCCTTTCCATGTTTAGTGCTTCCTTCAGGGTCTCTTGTAAGGCAGGCCTAGTGGTGACAAAATCTCTAAGCATTTGCTGATCTGTAAAGGATTTTATTTCTCCTTCACTTATGAAACTTAGTTTGGCTGGATATGAAATTCTGGGTTTAAAATTCTTTTCTTTAAGAATGTTGAATATTGGCCCCCACTCTCTTCTGGCTTATAGAGTTTCTGCTGAGAGATCTGCTGTTAGTCTGATGGGCTTCCCTTTGTGGGTAACCCGACCTTTCTCTCTGGCTGCCCTTAAGATTTTTTCCTTCATTTCAACTTTGGTGAATCTGGCAATTATGTGTCTTGGAGTTGCTCTTCTCGAGGAGTATCTTTGTGGTGTTCTCTGTATTTCCTGGATTTGAATGTTAGCCTGCCCTACTAGGTTGGGGAAGTTCTCCTGGATGATATCCTGAAGAGTGTTTTCCAAATTGGTTCCATTTTCTCCCTCATTTTCAGGCACCCCAATCAGATGTAGATTTGGTCTTTTTACATAATCCCATACTTCTTGCAGGCTTTGTTCATTTCTTTTTCTTCTTTTTTCTTTTGGTTTCTCTTCTCGCTTCATTTCATTCATTTGATCCTCAATCGCTGATACTCTTTCTTCCAGTTGATCGAGTCGGTTACTGAAGCTTGTGCATTTGTCACGTATTTCTCGTGTCATGGTTTTCATCTCTTTCATTTCGTTTATGACCTTCTCTGCATTAATTACTCTAGCCGTCAATTCTTCCACTTTGTTTTCAAGATTTTTAGTTTCTTTGCACTGGGTACGTAATTCCTCCTTTAGCTCTGAGAAATTTGATGGACTGAAGCCTTCTTCTCTCATCTCGTCAAAGTCATTCTCCGTCCAGCTTTGATCCGTTGCTGGCGATGAGCTGCGCTCCTTTGCCGGGGGAGATGTGCTCTTATTTTTTGAATTTCCAGCTTTTCTGCCCTGCTTTTTCCCCATCTTTGTGGTTTTATCTGCCTCTGGTCTTTGATGATGGTGAGGTACTGATGGGGTTTTGGTGTAGGTGTCCTTCCTGTTTGATAGTTTTCCTTCTAACAGTCAGGACCCTCAGCTGTAGGTCTGTTGGAGATTGCTTGAGGTCCACTCCAGACCCTGTTTGCCTGGGTGTTAGCAGCAGAGGCTGCAGAAGATAGAATATTGCTGAACAGCGAGTGTACCTGTCTGATTCTTGCTTGGAAGCTTCCTCTCAGGGGTGTACTCCACCCTGTGAGGTGTGGGGTGTCAGACTGCCCCTAGTGGGGGATGTCTCCCAGTTAGGCTACTCAGGGGTCAGGGACCCACTTGAGCAGGTAGTCTGTCCCTTCTCAGATCTCAACCTCCGTGTTGGGAGATCCACTGCTCTCTTCAAAGCTGTCAGACAGAGTCGTTTGCGTCTGCAGAGGTTTCTGCTGCTTTTTGTTGTTGTTGTTGTTGTTGTTGTTGTTGTGTAGCTGTTCCCTGTCCCCAGAGGTGGAGTCTACAGAGACAGGCAGGTTTCCTTGAGCTGCTGTGAGCTCCACCCAGTTGGAGCTTCCCAGCAGCTTTGTTTACCTACTTAAGCCTCAGCAATGGCGGGCGCCCCTCCCCCAGCCTCGCTGCTGCCTTGCCGGTAGATCACAGACTGCTGTGCTAGCAATGAGGGAGGCTCCGTGGGCGTGGGACCCTCCCGGCCAGGTGTGGGATATGATCTCCTGGTGTGCCTGTTTGCTTAAAGCGCAATATTGGGGTGGGAGTTACCCGATTTTCCAGGTGTTGTGTGTCTCAGTTCCCCTGGCTAGGAAAAGGGATTCCCTTCCCCCTTGTGCTTCCCAGGTGAGGCGATGCCTCGCCCTGCTTCAGCTCTCGCTGGTCGGGCTGCAGCAGCTGACCAGCACCGATCGTCCCGCACTCCCCAGTGAGATGAACCCAGTACCTCAGTTGAAAATGCAGAAATCACCGGTCTTCTGTGTCGCTCGCGCTGGGAGTTGGAGAGTGGAGCTGTTCCTATTCGGCCATCTTGCTCCGCCCCCGCAACTCAGAATTTTCTTATCCTAAAATATCCTAATGCAAAAATTAGAATTCAGAGTGATGGCAAATGACTGTATCCATATTGTATATATATTCTAAGTTGTTTCACTTGTATGTATTGTTCTTGGGATAGAAAAGGAAAAATATTACATTGATGTTCAATATCAAGTGAAATACATATTTTTTAAAATACCAGTAACGATGTAATCAACATTACTTGGCAGAAGAAACAAACTTTACATGCTCTTATCTGCTTTAATAAGGATATACAAAGTCAATACAATAGACACATAATTATGCATATCTACTGAACATTAAAATTCACCTTAAGTATTAATTCTTCATTCATATGAATAATTAAAATTTGCTTTATTTAAGTTTTTAAAAGTATTTTTGAGAACCAGCTTATTTCTAAGGACTGAATACCCTTGATATATGCTTTTGATCCTGATTCAATGAAATTGTTTTTCTATTTTTCTTTGTTCAGCATATAAAACAGGCAAGCCCACAGTTTGTACTTCATGACTATCCTTACTCTTGTTGAAGTATAACAAAATTATAGTCCTGTCAAAACATATTAGTAGCTGTGGACAATCTTTGGCTACCTCTAGTTTTCATGCATATTTATAATCTTAATAATTATCTATGCAATGCTTTGTTGAAAGTTTCATTGGTCTGATTTCTATTTAGAAAAGCTTTCTTCTTTTAAGAATACATGATTACCCAAATAGTCTACCCTAAATGTTGTATTTCTTTGGCATAGTAAGTCTGATTTCCTTAGCATGGCAAATTTCTCTGACTTGTGAGAAAAGTAAATTGAAAAATGAACCAAATTATTTCAATGAGAACTCAAGCAAATGTGCTTGTAGGAATTTCAACAAGTGCCCTATCAGTTAAAGAAAAATGATTTGAAGGCTGAGTGTCTAGCTAAGTGCCTGATTTCTCTGTGCATATTTATCATTAATTAATCTATAAATGTAGTTACCCATGTTTATGGTACATATAGTGGTTATTGTTACAGAAGTCACGTGTTTCATCAAATATACTCATTTAGCACAAAACAAATATAGTGTCGGCCTCTTTCATTGAACTCTCAGCGACTAAAGCTAAAGTCAAGTATGCATGTTCCAAAATGTAATGAAATCCCCATCAAAACAGAATGTTACAGTGCCAGCTGCCTCCTGTTTGGTTTTCTAAAGCTTTATTTGTTGATTAAGTAACTTGCATCTCTCCAAGGCCACCACTCACTTTTCTAAGGCCTTGACCACAGACAATTCATAGGTTGGCTGTTAAATTTTCAGCAGTCACTGACTATTTGAATATTTTCTACTAAAAGTCAGATTTTCTGATAGAAACCAGAGTAATTCAGTGGATAGATACTTAACCCTCCAGAACTCAACCTAAGGGAAACAGTTCTTATGCTTGAGGAGTTGTAACAACATCTGAGAATTGTTGCCAGGAGAGCAGAATATGCCTGTACATGGGTTATTTAAGCTTTGAATAAGTAAGAGTTTTATGCTGAAGATACCCATGAACCATGATTTACATACAAAACAATACTACTAACTTATCCCACTGGTACCCTGCCAGGGAATTATTTTCTAGTAGGAGATGTTACATTTATGCTGATTCAAACACATCTGGAAGTTTCTTATATATTTCAGGCTTTCTGGCAATGACATCTAGTACTTGACAGATGGGCAGTTCTGGATCACATAGTTGCTAGAACAGTGTCCCCTCCCTTCTTCCTGGCTGCATGGGCATTGCTTCATTAGCTGTCATCTCCTTTCAGAGTACCTTTATTTTGAACAATGGCAAGCATTTGGGACATGATTAACTGTGGTTGTAGGATTAGGGATAAAGAATTGAGGTGTTCCGTGAGTTGCTAAGGAGGGCCCATTGGAGTATACATATCCTGGTCTCTCATACTAATAAGGATGTATGCAACAAGGCACTGGCATTTCTTCTAACCCTAGTATCTTAGTGACATCAGTTTAATTTCTGCTCCAGCTAGGTAACAGAAGATGTGGGAATGGAAGAAAATGGAGGAAACCCAGAGAGAGAAATAAAAGGATATAAGCTATGGTGCATGTAAAACCTTCAGAAGAGAATATAGTTTTAGTCTTTTATCATGATTTAAAATAATAACGTTTACTATTTACCAAGAATGGAAATTACCATGGCTGAAATTTTGTGGGAAATAAATTTGTATGCAGAACAATGCAAAGATATTCAAACACCAACATAAATAGTCAAATTCATGGGGACAGGCAGGTAAAATGGGGAGTCAGTAGAGGTAGCATAGTGACAATATCACCAGTATGAATACTATTAAAAGTGTTTGATTTTGTTTACCATATTGATTTTTAAAATTGTCATTTCTACTATGGCAGAAAAATCCACCCTTGAATGACATTTCACAACTTATGGAACTGATTTAGTATCCAAATTTAACCCCTGTATCTTCTAGTTCCAATACCTTCTTTCCCTTTGGGGAATGGTTTGTAGTGGTATGGGTATGTTCATTTGCCCATAATCCCTTGCCACACTCTCAATTGCAGGTAAGACATGCACTGCAACTTAGAACTATGAAGCAATCTAACTGGTCCCAGTTACATGCTTTAAATCAGGTAAATATACACAGATGTGATCAGATAACACTGACAGGTTGAATATTTGGGACATCTGAGTCATTAATGGAGATTCCCTATTCCACTAATGCATTCTAAAAAAATAAGACTTATTGTCTAAATAAAAGTAGGCTATCAAAATAGAGATTATAATCATCTATTGAAAATTTCATGATCAATATACTATTAAGTGGCATGTGTTCACTGCAAAGCTGACAAATGCACCCTTTCAATACATGATCGAGATCTTCATGTTTGGCTTTGTGCAGTGTTTTTTTTTTCTTTTTTTCCTTGTTAACTTCTGTTCATCACTTTCAGTATAGAACTTAACAGTTTATCCTCTGTTTATTCAGGTAGAATGTGGAGGTCATTCCAACTCCATATTCTTCTGTAAGACTTTTCACACTTACACTGCTATCCAGTTTCTCCAACAGCTTGACTTGCTCTGCAATAAACATAAATGCTTCTTCTTTTTCTTACCACTATTATCATAGGGATATCTGCAGATATTTTTGACATTTTCAACATCTTGATACCACAGAGCAGAGAATAAGCAAAAAAAAAAAAAAAAAAAAGAAGAATGCACATAGGTCTTGGTCCCATGGGAACCTTGTGGGGAACCTACCATAAGCACATCCAGCCTACACACGTGCCATTCTACACACATGCCATTTGATTACCCTTTGTGGGCATGCTTGCATGGAAGAATATGGGTGTATGCTGAAAGGATATATCAGCTGAAAAGGACTGGGAAGGTCTTTTGTCCCTTGGGACACTGAGTAAACTACGTAGTGTGCACCTCTGTTTTTGACTGTGAATGATTATATGAAGTTAGGTGTGGAATTTTCATTTGTGGTGTCACATCCACACTCAAAGTTTTGGATATTGGAACATTTTGGACTTCAAATTTTTGGATTAGGAATAATCAACTTGTATATAATATTTGACCAACTTTGACCAATATATATGTAGTAGCATGTCTCTTTTAGACTTCATGTATATTTTAGCACATTTTAGCAGTCAAGAGCATACTGTACATAGAGTGCTATATCCTAGTTTTTGATTACCTTTTACTTTTAAACAAGTCCTTATATCATTAAAAGTCTCAAAACATAATTTTATGCTTATATACTATTGCAATTATATTTGTCCACTATGATTTGTTTAATAGTCATAGGATTTTTTCTAACACTTCATTGTTTTAAATAACACTATCCTATATATCTTCCTTCTTTTCTTTATTTGCTCATTCATCAGATTTCTATTAAATGGTTTTTCTCGGTCAGGTACTGTGTACCAGCCACTATGCTAGGCCTTGAAGTTATCAAAGTCAGTAAGTGGAGAAGATAGGCTATAAAAACAAATAATTATGATAAAGTATAATAAATGCTAATATAAAATATTAATATAAATATGTGTTTATATTTCTGATCACTAACTAAGGTTATATTATAGAAAGAGAATTATTGGGCCAATGTGGATAAGAATTTTGTAGGCTATAGGTATGTGGTACCAAAGTGCTCTCCAGAATTATTCCATTAATTTATGAACACATAGGCAATGTGTTAATATATTTCTCACCACTATCAGCATATTATTAATATTCTATAAATGCTTGCTAATTTGGTAAGTAGAAATGATATTTTATAATTGACCTATATCACATTTCCTTTGTTACTGGCAAAGCTAAACTTTTTCATATACTAATCAGCTTTTTCTATGTCTTTCTTTTGTGAACCGTTAGTCCACTTTCTTTGCATATTATCTCACTGAAGCATTAGTGTTTTTATTATCATTATGTATGTTTTCTTTATTAATTTATTAACCTTTTTGTGATGTAGTTTTAGTCAATATTCACTCTCATTGTGCGTGCACTTCAATTTATATTTTTGACATCCATTAAATTTTAAAATTTTAAATGGTTAATTTAATATTTAATTGTATGATTTTTCCCATATATAATTATATATTTATATTTGTAAATATATATTTGTAAATGTATATAATTATATATATATTTACAAACATTAGGTTGAAGGACATATTTTAAATGCTTTTCTTTCATGTATATTTTTTTCAGTTGTAAAAACATGGCTACTCATTTAGGCCTCTGTAAGATATAGAAGGCTTATTTATAAGTTAGCAAGATAAAGAGGGCTTAATGATAAAAATTAGTACTGGAATAGATCAACATAGACATCAGGATTTCAGGAAGCTCTAGCAATCTTTTCACGATCTTCCCCTGGTAGAATCTTATTTATCTCTAGGTATTAGTTCCCCCTTATAACTTTGACTCATCATAGTCCCTCATGGCTTACTTAGATTTACTTCAGTCTTGTTCTCTTTACATATACTTTTAATATCAGATCCTATTGCTAACTGGCTATGGGCCTATGTTTCTCTATTTAGATTTCAAAGAGTATGGTCATGTTAATCTTTATATACAAGGCCTCAGTGCAGATTCTTGGTCAACATGTGGATTTGCTGTCCATTAGTTGGAATCCTCTCTTTGGGTGACTGGCTGGAGCAAGAAGGAAAGAAGTGGTGGTGTCAATGAGTCAAACTGAACAACAGTTGTCATTGGCTAGTCAGTATCTCTCAGAATGAAATATGGATATTGGAGTCCTATGACTGACCTTGCTGTGAAAAAGCTTTTGCAGGTAAGAATGTAATTAGGCATTCGGGAGCTTATAGTACTAACCTTAGCTCTGCTGCCAAGTAGCTCTGGATCCTTATACTAATGTCTTAACCTCCCTTAAAGCATAGTTGGCTCAGCTGACGAGTGTGATGGTTTTGTAGTCTTTAAGGTCCATTCCAATACCAAAATGTCTACAATTCTTATATGTAATATTTGATGATTTAACAAAGAGGTAAGGTAGTTCTCTCTGCTCTGTAAAGCTTCTGGCTTTGATGAGTAATCAGAGAGTATTGCCATCACTTAGCTGTGAACTAAATGAAGTAATGTATTTCAGAACACTTAAGACCGGATGTATTTTAAAGAGCTAACATCCAAGAGAAACATGTGCAGAGTTGACAGCCCTTGGTTGATTACAAGGCAGTTTAGTTAATAATGTTGTATGAGCAACCTATTTTTATTTTAGTTATTTCTTTTGAACTCAATACTAAAATTGTCTAACTTGCAAACACCATCTTAAATTAAAAAATTAATAATGTCAACAGAAAACCTTTTAAGGGCTAGGTTGTCATTTGAGGTTATTAATGCTAGCTTTACATAAAAACAACTTCCTAATTTCACTAACTTAGCAAAATTACTGTTCATTTACGGGTAATACCACAGTTTATATATTTAGTGGATGGCCTTTTGCATGACGGTTGAGGAATCCTGGCTTTTTTCATGTCGTGACACTGCTGTCTCCTAGGCCTCCTTCAAATTCCCACATAGGCTTCTTTGCTTTTAATTGGCAATAGGCAAACAGCAAGTGAAGGGGGACTCTTGGCCAGTCCTGGAAGAAGATATGAAATACTTCCACTCCTATTCTTTGACAGAGCACAGGAATATGGCCCTGTCCAAATTACAAGGGAGGCTGGAATATGTAATCTTCCAGTGTGGCAAGAGGAGGATGCAGGGTTGCTAACATCTACACAGTCTTTGCCATAATTGGCAAAATGTGAAATATATACTAAAATGAAAAATCAAGGAACCAAATAAAATGAAATTTCTATTTTATCTGACTGAATCAATAATAGTTAAATTGTCAAAACAAATTTTCATATAGAAATACAACAATTAAGATAGTTTTGGGTAAGTCTTATTAATCACAAAAAAGTCAATAAAGTTTATATCAAATAATTACACTTAGCAGCAGATTTTGGTGTTATTTTTCCCAAAGTAAATTATTTTTTCATTTATTCTTTACAACTGAATTTTCAGTTTCAGGCAAATTAAGGTAACAAATGGCTCAGTAGAACACTAAGAATTTTTACATAATATTACTTTTGTACACAGATATCAGTCACATTTTCAAAGATTCTTTTCTTTGTTTCACATAAGAAACCTAACAATAAACTATTTCTTTTATCTTCTAGCTTCATTGAAAGGACCACACTAAATGAATCACGACATTCCTCAAGTCTCATTTTCCCCCTTTCTTCTCCTTATACTCATCTTCCATTTACTCTCCTGTATAAACTAGTCTTCCTTGTTTCTATTTTCCTCTTCTGCCTTTATGAATATTTTGAAGATTTTCGGTAAACTCAGTAACATCTTTTCCTTCAGATATATTTCTGTTCCCAGTACTGTTGTGACGTTACTATCAGTTATACTTACCCAATAATTCAGAGTATATTGAAAACTAGAACTTTCATTACTGTTAATTAGACAACCTATACACATTCTTTCATGCACAGAAAATATTGTTGCTTGAACACAGGAGTACGTTCTAAACAGATTCAGTTGTGTCATGTTCTGCCATGTTAACCAACAACAACAACAAAAATGACTAAAATTCTACTAATTTGAAATGATTTTGATTTTTTACAGTGTTTTATTTTCTGACTGACAGACCAATATATGTATTAAATTCCTTTGTATTCTGAGATACAACTGTTTGGGTTCTGAAGACAACATTCTTTTACTTCAAATGCTTGACAAAGTGCTTTCCTTGAGCTGGATAGCCTAGAAATAGTAGCTTGTATCTCTTTTTCCTTCAGATACAACCATCACCTTGTTTCAAAAGTAAAATATAAAGCTGCTTTTCCGTCAGCATGGTTAGAAATTAATTTACCGATAGATAGTCTTGCTTAAGTTCTCCTCATTCTGTCACAATAAATCATCAACTATTTTAAAGAATGTTACTATTAAAATATTTTAAAAATAATAATGGTTGTTATGGATACTGCTAAGTGCTCTACATTGTGGAATAGTGTATTATTGTGAGACTATCAACCTTTAACCCTATTAAGACTCTATTTGGAAAAAATATTATAAAATTTGCATTTCAATATGAGTTGTAAAATTCTGGATAATATAATCAAATAGTTTATAATGGAGTAATTTTGAATTGAACTTTTTTTTTTTTTTTTTTTTTGAGACGGAGTCTCGCTCTGTTGCTCAGGCTGGAGTGCAGTGGCAAGATCTCAGCTCACTGCCAACCTCTGCTTCCTGAGTTCAAGTGATTCGCCTGCCTCAGCATCTCCAGTAGCTGGGACTACAGGCACATACCACCACACCTGGCTAATTTTTTTGTATTTTTAGTACAGACGGGGTTTCGCCATGTTGGCCAGGCTGTTCTTGAACTCTTTATCTCAGGTGATCCACCTGCCTTGTCCTCCCAAAGTGCTGGGATTGCAGGCATGAGACATCATGCCCAGCCTTGAATTGAACTTTTGGTGAAAGAAAATATCGGTATAAAATTTACAAAGTTTTGTTATAACAATAAATAAATCCACTGGCTTATTCTCTCTTCAATTTAAAATCAGTAATGTAATGATTTTTACAAAGGACTCACACTAAATGAACACCAACTAAGAAGCATTGTTTATCATGCCTGTGAGATCACAGGCAATAATATACACATCGCCACCATATTGTTATATATAGTATGTATAAATAAGTATGGACAGCCATATGATGAAATGCTAATTAACCAATAAATAATAATTGGTAAATTGGCTTGCTAATGTGGGAAATATACAATATATCTGTAATATAGGCAATAATTACAGGTGATTATTTCTTTGTGGTTTCCTGTATTTTCATGATTTCTGTTTTAACTATGTCACATGTTTGTAATAACACAAAATGATAAGTGTAGTTGGAAAACATACCTGGTCACAGAAATGGTATAAATGTAAATAAGTATAATACTTTAAAGAGCTACAGATCTATTAAAGTGTACTGTTTCAGAGACTTTAGGCTAAGTGCTAGGGATACATTATCCCTACCCTCAAGAAGCCGGTTGATTTGTAGATAAAACGTTAGGGTAATTCAAAGAAGGACAGATTATTTTTGTTAGTATCCCAGACACCAGGTTCTTTTGAAACCAGAAAGCCTGGAAGGTCATAATACACTTAAAAAACCTCAACTCCCTGTAAATGACATCAAAGAAGCATCTGAAAAGTATTATAACTGGAGAAAAAGACTCAATTTGAGAATTTAGAAAATGATTAGACTAATAGAAAACCCATTTTTCTGTATCATAAATATAATGCTTGAAGAAGAAAATGAGGCAACTGGTACTATTTCAAAGACTTGTTTTAAATAATGGAAGTTTATAGTTAATAAATATTGATTTTCTCCTACACTTTAATGTAGTGTATTCTCTTGGATATAGACCATTCATTATAGGGCATGTTCCCATGTTTCCAATTTCATTAGAAGCAAAGAGGACTTCCTGTGTTCTATGGCTGTACCAGGTCAAGGTGGTAGAGGCTGGAGCAGTGTTAGCTGTCATTGTTCTCCCTTGGTGGTGATGTAGACTAGATGAAGGTTTCTTCTTTAGTGGCCACTGGAAGGCTGGGAATGTGAATGAAGGATGTCAACTTTTGGTGCAATAGTAGAATATTAACTTGGAATTTCTAAGTTTTTAAAACAAAATCAGTTTTCACAGAAGAGTAAAAGGGGGTATATAGCTCATCCCCTGTTATCCTAATTTATTATCCAGCTGACAGGGATTTGTGTAAAATTATAATTTTATAGTTTCATGAAGACCTAGAAACTTCTATTTCCTTCCTAAAAATAGACTTCTTCATGTCTTCTATGGCAAAAGTTTTTAAACATGGCAATTAAACATCAATTAAAGTGATTCAAGATTGCGAAATGACTGACTTAAAAACAATATTAGCGCATACAACTGGGATGCTAGCTTACCCAAAGACAGAGCCATGGCATCTATGATTTTGAAGTTCAGTGATTCAATAAAATAGATTTCATTTACTTGGTAATTTCAAAAATTTTAATTGTTTTGATGTGTATAGACTTTTACAATATTTTGTTGCTTCTCTCAGTGATATGACCTGAATTTATCTTTTTCATGTAGATGCATAATCAATTTAATTTCCAGATGAAAATGGATAGTCCTTTGGATTTTGCGCCTAACATACAGGTTGGTAAAATTTCTGTCAGAGCATATGAGGATCAATATAAACTTCTAAGTGTTGTAGTGTGAATAAGAAATGACTCACTTGCTTTTAAACTAAACTCTTTGTAATTGGACTTTTTCTCTATGTTTTTTAAGGACTACAGTGAACCACTCAATAATGGTGCTTCAGTATGAGCTTCATATAGGTTATAGTTTTCAGAAGGGATAGTAATATATGGTTGGAGATAGAAAGAAAAGGACTTGCCAAATTATACCAAAAGCTCTGTGTTTCTAGCAGAAAAAAAGGAAAGAAAAAGTTACCACAAAAAATAAACTGGAACATGTGATGGTAGTTGGTCAAAAATTTAACAGTAGCACAGACATAGTATGAGAAAACACTTATGAGTAATTGGGTGTTCAAACATTTGGCTAAAGATCAACATAGAGAAGCGGTCTGATTAGACGTTTTGCTATCAGTATGACAGCAAACAAATGTTCTTACCAAACACTCTTTTTAGCATTGTAGAATTGATATATCCTATATTGTCCATTTTAGGTTACATTTACTATGTGTATTTGAGAGTGTGTGTGTGTGTGTGTGTGTGTGTGTGTGTGTATTGTAAGGTAGATTATATAGATAGATGGATAGTTAGATAAATAAATAGATCAATAGATAAATAGATAAAAAATCAGGCTGTGAAGTTGACGACATTGAGACAGGACTCCAGCACACTGGTCTGGGCAATGATTTCTTGAGTAAGACCTCAACAGTGCAGGCAGCCCAGGCAAAAATGGACAAATGGGATCACATCAAGCTAAAAATCTTCTACACAGCAAAGGAAATGATCAATAAGCAAAGAGACAACTTACAGAGTCGGATAAAATATTTGCAAACTACCCATCTGGAAAAGAATTAATAATCAGAATATATAAGGAACTCAAACAAATCAATAATGATAAAAACAAATAATATGATTAAAAAATGAGCAAAAGATCTGAATAGACATTTCTCAAAATGAGCCATAAGTGGTTTCCTTTTTCTCATTGAACATTTTTTCATGATAAACATATCGGGAAATGGTGAACAGGTATATGAAAAAATGCTCAACATCATTATTCATCAGATGAAAATCAAAACTACAATAAAATATCATCTCACATTGGTTAAAATGGCTTTTATTAATAGACAAAAAATAATGAATGCTGGCAAGTCAGGGGACCTCTAGTGATCTAGTGCTCAGTAGCATAAGAGGGCAACTATAGTCAACAATAATTTATTGCATATTTTAAGGTAACTAAACTAGTGGATTTGGAATATTTTTAACTCAAAGAAATGATAGCATTTTTCTATCACCTCTAGCTTGAGGTGATGGATATATCAGTTACCCAGATTTGATCATTACACATTGTATGCTTACATCAAAATACTACATGTACCCCATAAATATGTATACTATTATGTATTTATAACAATTCAATATTTTTTAAGTTAAAAATATTTTTTATATTTAAGACTAAGCAGAATAACTATCATTTTTCTGGGTTTGTTGGAGGGTCTCCCTGCAAAATCAAATGATATTCCTAATTTTTTAAGTTCTAAAAATGTATGTTTTAGTGATTTATTTCTCAGACCTAATATTCTTTTATCCTAGAAATTTCACACCTCACTGTAAATCAATTTACTGTTAAGTTTTTTCTGCTTTGCACATCCAGTTAATTCTCATGAAGTGCCCTTTCCCTTACCCTTGTCTCCCATACCCAATGTTTCTAGACCTGATTCAAATGTGTTTTTCAATTCAAAACCTTCCCTGAACTATCTAAATGAAGTTGATAACTTACTTCTTTGATTGTGTTTATACAGAGTATTTAACCCTAATTATTGTGTTCGTCACATTAAATTGCATTTATTTTGTACCTTTCTCTCCGTTAGACTGTGAATTAAGGATATACCTTCTGCCTTATGTGTCTTGATAACTCTAGCATCTGGTATTTGGTCTTACAAATTGTTCATTGAATGAATACACAATAAAATGACTTCGTGTTGGCAGTGAAGGGGGAAGCTTTGAACCCTGAATGTCTGAGGGAGAATTCAAGGGGAGCGAGTTGAAGGAGAAAGATACCACTGTGTACACTACTGGGGTCCGTGCTGGGGGTGGTGGAGAATGAACAGACACAAAAGACAAAGACAAACAGAGAACACGGCGGCCGCACTCAGAGCCTCCGCCTCACTTTATTTATACTCCATAAACCCCATGTCAGCAGAAAGAACACAATGGAAAACAAACTTTCTTTACCCAGATGTAACCTTCTACTCAGTTCCTTGTCTCTATGCTCTTCCTTATCTGCCCACCTTCTTGGCGCCTACGGGAGTTCATTAAAAGTTCAATTGGAGATATTGTCCTTGAGCCCTATCTATTCTCAGCATACTGTTTTCAAAGGCCCCTGTGTTTCCCTCTTTTTGTTTTGCCTCAGTCCTAAAAAGGTAGCCCATATTTGTTCCTGTGTTTTCTTTTGTTTTTGGAGGCGACGGAGGGAGCATCGAATCACCAAGAGAAGTAGACCCAATCCGAGTGCCCAAAGCAATATACTTCCAGAGATTGTAGAAATCCATGTTTTCATCTGGGTCCATGGGTTAAGGGCAGCAAGGCGTTGACCCAGCTCCTGCAGGGTTGCGGTTCCGGACAACACATGTAATTGTTGTCGAAATGCTTCGGAAATGTTCTGAGTGAGCTCTTGGATGTCCAAACTAATATTTTTATGACCTACTAATAATTTTCGGATTTTTGTCCAATTCTAAGAGATATTAAAAGGCACAGGCATTACACAAAATTGAGTGGAGTTCCAATCACATTGTAATGTTATCCGAGTACTGAGTACAGTGAGCTGATCTCCAAGCCATGTCAATGCTTGCTCCATGTTGTCCAATCTTTCAGCAAGTTGAGAATCAATGTTTCGTTGTTGAAGCCATAACCAGTGAGATTGTTCATGCCATTGCTGCACAAATTCAGCATTTTGTATGCTTTGATGAAGAGCGAGCCCTGCTACGGCCGCAGTGGAGGTGATGGAGACAAGGCTCATCACCAAGACAATTATAAGTCCAAGGGCACGGCGGGTTCACTGGAGAGAAGTCCAAATATAAGTCTCAAGAGGTGATGCCCCCCACGGTCACGTAAGGTTAACAGGTAGCCAAATTTCCTTACGAGCCCTGAGGATATAAATATCCCCAGTAAAGTTGTACCACCAGGAATGATTGAGGCAAGACAAAAATGTACACGTATCTGTACAATTAACAATCCCCGTATCATTATCCCATGTCAAATTCCCTGCTAATAATAGGTAGGGCTTACGGACACAAGCAATAATATATCGGGAGGTATTCCGATATAACTGAATATGAAAGGAGTTATTCAGGTTAGAAAGATTAAGGGACATATTCCCCACAAAAGTGCTAATGGCATCGCCTGCAGCTAACAACTTCCAAAGATGGCTCTGTACTTGTAAAGAGTGTCTAAGATGAGGCATAGGTGGTGACAGGCCTCCTTCACGCCATACCAAGATTTCATTACCATTACCGGCAATACTTTTATTTACCCGGTGCCATTTCAAAGGTATGTGACTAAATTTTGTTTGAAAATCACCGTGCACACTCCAATCAGTTATTTGCATCCCATTGTATTCTAATAAAATCCGGGGTTTAGTTCCCCGACATTGTTGCCACTCCAGCACCTCAATATTAGGGGAAACCTCTGGGATAGGACAAAAAGGTAAAGAACTAGGAATAGTCTCATTACTACATACAGTATGATTATACTGAAAGCTTCTAGTTACAATAATAACAGTATTAGCAGCCACATGACTATGATTATAGCGAACAGCCCAGGCTTCATGCGATTTTCGGAGACAATGAGGACTATTTCCCATGCATATTGGAAGTCCTTCCACTCCAAATTGGTATGTGTTGTTTATGATTCCCATTTCCCGTTCTATGTTGTCCTTGTCTATATAGGGGGATGGCATCCAAGTAGTGTCATTGGTGAAAACCTTAATTTCCGCCTCCCCCCAGGTGACTCCCTGATACAAGGGTGGAAAGGGAATATAAGTCCAATATTCATACAAAGCCTCACTAAGGGAAATAAGTCCCCCGCCGAGGCACATCCAACAAAGGAAGAAATGCATGCTGAATCCAGTTTTCTTTTCAACAGGGTTTCAATCGTCTTGTAGGAAACCACTCAGGTCTGCTCCCTGTAAGGACAAGAGCATAGCCCTGTCCCTGTTTTAGAACTTGCCCTTGAACATACTTACCTTCTTCATTAGGATATCAAACCCTTAAATTGTCAGCGGGGACTATCACCGAGGGAGGTGAGGAAAGATGGGTTATGGCAGCGGAGTCTTGTACTTGTCTCCATTGATTCAAAAAATTTAAGGTAAAAACAACCTTCAGAATCTGGTTTCTGGGGGACTCATTTCCCCCTTTTTGTTTTTGCAGTTGAGTTTTTAAGGTTAAATTTGCACGCTCAATGATGGCTTGACCTTGACTGTTGCCCGGGATACCGGTGACATGTTGAATATTGTATTGCTGTAAGAAAACTTGTAATTTACGAGAGACATAGGCAGGGGCATTATCAGTTTTAAGTATAAGAGGAATGCCCATGATGGCGAAACAAGCTAAGAGATGTGTAATAACAGAATCAGCTTTCTCAGATGGCAACGGAGTGGCCCACTGAAAATGAGAAAAGGTATCAATGGTATGATGAACATACTTTAATCGTCCAAAAGAAGGGACATGTGTGACATCCATTTGCCAAATCTGATTAACTTGAGTACCTCGTGGATTAACCCCAGGATGGAAGGATGGAATGCTCAAAGGCGCACAGGAAGGACAAGCTCAAATAAGAGAACGAGCTTGTTTACGAGTTAAATGAAACCGTCGTTGAAGGCCAGAACTATTAGTGTGATGTAGAGCATGTTCTTGTTCTGCAGCCTGCAGGTGGCCAATTAAAAGCAAATCAATCTGAGTATTACCATAAACTAATGGTCCAGGAAGTTGAGAATGAGAACGAAGATGAGTGATGAATAAAGGAGCTCAACGTTGGCTCAAAGTAGAGGATAACAAAGAAAAGAGTTTTTGAAGAGAAGAAGTAGCACAAAGAGGTAAAGTGGCCTGAGAAATATAAGAAGTAACATAAATGGCGTATTGAGAATCACTAACAATATTACAACTAGTAGTAGGGAAATCAAGTAAGACCATGAGAATAGCAAACAATTCTCCCTGTTGCACCGAGGGATAAGGATAAACTGTAACTCGAGATTGATGAACACTCCAATATCCAGCCTTACCATTGCTACTAGCATCAGTAAAAAAGGTAGGACCTTGAACAGGAAATACAGAAATTGGTGAGAAAGGCAACACAGAATGTTGCCTAAAAAATGAAAAGATCGGAGACTTAGGATATTGGGTAGAAAATTGTCCAACAAATGAAGCGCAAGCAACTTGCCAAGAATCAGAAGTTGCAAGAAGATAAGTGATCTGACTATGAGTGAATTGAGAAATAATTAAGGAAGGATCTCCTCCCCAAAGTTGTCGACAACGATGCCGTCCTTTGATGATCAGTTCAGCTAAACGGTCAATATAAGTAGTCAAGCGTTTAGATGTTTTATTGGACAAAAAGATCCATTCTAGCAGCCGATTGGTTTGATGAATCATTCCTGTAGGAGAATGTAAAGTATGAAATAAACAAAAGGAAAGGGGAACGCCGGGAAGGATATAATGTAAATGGGCCTTTTGAAGTTGCTCTTCTACAAGCTGGAGTTCCTGTAAAGCCAAAGGAGTTAAATGACGTGAGCTGTCCAAGTGACTGTCTCCTTCTAGAATAGAAAAAAGATGTTGTAACTGATATGTTGGTGTTCCTAAAACAGGACGCATCCAATTAATGTCTCCTAAAAGCTTTTGAAAATCATTTAATGTTTTTAAATGATCACGTCGAATTTGAATTTTTTGGGGTCAAATATTTCGTGCTCCCAAGGTATAACCTAAATATTGAATAGGAAAATCCACTTGAATTTTTTCTGGGGCAATATTAAGTGAGTAGAAAGAAAGCTGAGTTTGTAATGATGCAAAAGCATCTTGCTGCTTTTCTCTGGTGGGTGCAGCAAGAAGAATGTCATCCATATAATGACATAAAAGAACAGAAGGATGACGCTTTTGAACAGGATCCAAGGCCTGATGGACAAATTCTTGACACAAGGTAGGGCTGTTTAACATACCTTGAGGTAAAACTTTCCATTGGTATCGAGAAAGTGGCTGAGAATTATTAAAAACAGGGACAGAGAAGGCAAAACGCTCACAATCCTTTTGATCCAAAGGAATAGAAAAAAAACAATCCTTTAAATCAGTAACCATGAGCACCCAATCTTGAGGAATCATAGAAGGATTAGGAAGGCCAGGTTGTAAGGATCCCATGGGTTGAATACATGCATTAATAGCATGAAGATCTGTTAATAATCTCCATTTACCATTCTTTTTCTTTATCACAAAAACAGGGGAGTTCCATGGAGAAGTACTAGGTTCTATATGACCTAAGGATAATTGTTTCTGAACTAAGTTTTCCAAGGCCTCAAGCTTCTCACGTGTTAAAGGCCACTGTTCAACCCATACAGGAATATTAGTTTTCCACTTTAAGGGAAGGGCTTGAGGCTGCTGAACAGTGGCTACATGTTTAAAGACTTTTCAAGGGGATTGTAGCCCATGCGGAACATCATATTCTTGGCAGAATTAGAAACATGAGGAATAGAAACAAAAGCTCCAAATTGTTGTAATAAATCTCGCCCCCACAAATTTAGGGCAATAGGAACAATATAAAATTGGACTTGGGCCATTTGACCATCCGGCCCTCGACAACTCAAGGATTGAGAACTTTGATACACCTCTGAGGTGGAACCTAATCCAGTAAGAGACACAGCAACAGGCCGTTTAGGCCATTGTAAAGGCCATTGGTTGGAGGCAATAATGGAAACGTCAGCTCCTGTATCAACCAAGCCCTGAAAAATTTGTCCCTCTACTTTAAGAGGAAACAAGGGTTTTTGTTGAGTTACTAAAGTTTCCCAAAAAATATGTTTACCTGTGCTTCCAAAACCTCTGGTTCTTTCTTGCCTCCGTGAAGGAAATTGGAAATAGGGTAGTAAAAGGAGTTGTGCAATCCGTTGCCCCTCTTTAAGGGATATGGGTTTATGAGCCTGTGCCATAATTTGAATTTCTCCTTTATAATCAGAATCTATAACACCCAAATGAACGTGTAAACCCTTTAGAATACTACTACTACGTCCTATAAGCAATCCAACAGTATGTGCAGGTAATGGCCCAAAACACCTGTAGGCAATTTAACAACTCCCATTTCTAGGGTGAGTTCGACGGCCTGCAAAATTGACACATCAGCAGCGGCGCTACCAGAAGTAGCAGAGAAAAGTTGAGTTAGTGAAAATTGGGGGTTAACATTGACTGATTGGCCTGCTGATGCTGGACCCCCGAGCTGATTGGAAATTGCAAATGAAGAGGGCTTGTATTGTTGCTGGGGCCCCAAGCTGAAGGGCCCCTCTGCAAGTTTCCCGATCCGGAGGTTAGAGGGTTACCGTATCTGTCCACTTTAGAGTGACATTGATTAGTCCAGTGTCACTCTTTGCTGCAACGACTACAGGGCTCAGTGGGAAGCCTTTTAGATCCTATTTTGGGGGAGTCATTCTTATTAGGTAACTTACAACACTCCTTTTTAAAATGACCAGTCTTTCCACATTGAAAGCAAACCCCCTTTTTTCCCATGAGTGCCTTAGATAGAGCTCCAGCAAACAATTGTGCGTTATAGGCAGCCCCTCCCACTCCGGCACAGGCTCTAATAAAATCTTCTATTTGTAAGTTTCCAGCAGCCTTTAGAGGGCGCAACAACCTCTGACATTCTAGATTAGCATTCTTGAAAGCTTATGTGGTTATCAGGATTTTGCCTGCTGTCCCATTACCCACAGTCTTCATTACAGCATCTTGGAGCCGAGCAACAAAATCAGGATAAGGTTCATTAGCACCCTGCAAAATCTTAACGAAAGACAAAGCAGTTTTTCCCGATGGTTCTACTTTACGCCAAGCTTTTAAAAAAAGTCCTTTAACTTGTGATGATGCTATGTCATCGAGCCCAGATTGAGCCGCTACGGTAGCAAACTGACCAGTACCTGTTAATTGCTCCTCTGTTGGTCCTGGAGGATTTCTAGCGGCATTGCGGCGGGCCTGTTCTTTGGCATTTTCCAGCCACCAACTGCGTAACTGGAGCCACTGAGAGCGGTCCAAAACAGCCTTCCCCAAAGTCTCCCAGTCAAGAGGCAAAAACAAATTCTCAGAGGAGAAAGAATCTAAAAGCCCCATGACAAAGGGAGATTGAGGGCCATAATTAGCAACAGCTGCCTTCATTTCTTTAAGGAACTTAAATTGAAGGACATTATACTGCACATTCACACCTCCTTGAGGAAACTGATCATTAGGGCCAAAAGGTTGCCTAGTAATGGGGAACAATTGTAGAGGATCCTCATCCTCTTGAGAATCCAATACCTCAATTACAGCTTTAGCAGTAGAAGCAGGGACAGTAAAAACCATGCCTGAACGAGGCAGCATTTCCACCGGCGGTGGTGGTGGTGGAAAACTATCCTCCTCCTCCACCTTGGGTGCTGACGGGGGTGGATGAGCCACAGGAAAAGTAAAAACAGGAGTGGGTGGAGGAGAAGGGTGAGGGGGAGATAACTGCAATTGTAAAATTTGTTGTAACAATTGAACAACGGGCTGAAGCTCCTTTTGAATTTCTGATTCCCTTTCCTGAGACACATCATTATGCAAAGGACCTTCCCCATCAGTTACAGGATTATCTAAAGGAGGGGAAATGGCTATTGGAGACTTCAAAGATTCCTCATCTCCACCTTCCCCTTTTTCAGAGTCTGTCTCTAAGAGCTCCAAAGCCTGAGTAATAGAGGCACAGAGGGCCCACAAGGGTGCCGACATTACATCGCCGTGCTAATGCGCTTGACGAAGGGTCTTAACAATCTGTTGCCAATCTCATTTATTTAATTGCACTTTAGTTTGATATTGAAACCAGTAGCAATGTTGTTCCACATGAGCAAACAATTTCCGTAAAGTTCTCTCTTTGGTATCAACTCCAATTGAAAGTAAAAGCCCTTGTAATAATCTTAAATATTCTGAGGCCAAGGAACTGGAATTCCCCATAATGAAAGCTTAAGAAGGTTCCCCTTAACAATATCCAGGCTTTACCCGCTCCTAGGGGGTTCCCCTTCTTGTTCTCCCCTACTCACCCGTGCGAACCCTGCTCGCTGCACCACTTATTGGGGTCCGTGCCAGGGGTGGTGGAGAATGAACAGACACAAAAGACAAAGACAAACAGAGAACATGGTGGCCGTGCTCAGAGCCTCCGCCTCACTTTATTTATACTCCATAAATCCCACGTCAGCAGAAAGAACACAATGCAAAACAAACTTTCTTTACCCAGATGTAACCTTCTACTCAGTTCCTTGTCTCTATGCTCTTCCTTATCTGCTCGCCTTCTTGGCGCCTATGAGAGTTCATTAAAAGTTCAAGTGGAGATACTGTCCTTGAGCCCTATCTATTCTCAGCATACTGTTTTCAAAGGCCCCTGCAGTACACTGAAATGGAATTCACTTATTTAGAGTTTCATTTAGAGCTGACCCTTTGTGCCAGCGACAACCTGAGCTGAGCTTCATGTACCTAAAGCCAGGTCCTGGATTTGCAACTGGGGCTGCTGTTTGCAAAGCCCATGGGAGATTTTGACCCTTGTAGAGTCCTCTGAAAGCCTTTTCTTAGGAGCTTTTTTGCTTGTTACAACCACCTATTATGATCTATCTCTTGTGGTAATTTCACAGAAGTCTTCACCAAATTGTTTGTTCTATTAATCCTGGAAGAATTTCTTTTTTTTTTTTCGTGGACAAATAGATGGTTTCAAAATATTGAGGAGCTAAAAGAAATAGTGTTGCATGTAAGAGGAAGAAAATTACATTTTAGACATATAGATCTAAATGGAGAGGTAATTTACAGCAGTTCTTCAATTTAATATCAGTCAATGTCAATAGATACAACTGTGCTGTCATATTGGAATGATCAAGGTAAAAGTTTCAAAGTGGATTTAAAAATGCATATTTGTAAACATATAAAAATAAATCTGACATAATTTTTTTTCTTTTGGAATACTTCATGTGGAATTAAAAATTTACCTGAGAGAGAGAAGTAATTTTAAACCTATTTAAGTATAATTTACAAATGGACTCTGGAAAACTAGAAAGCAGTTCAAGGTGAGTGTTAAGATTGTCCTTCATCCTCAAAGAAGACATTGTGAAGCTGTGAACTACTTCACAACATTTGTATGAAATAAAGGCACAGAAAGTTTCATGATGCTGTGTCTTACTTATCTATCCCTATTTATTCATAGAAAGCATTAGTTGGGCCCCTTAATTTTATTTCTTATCTACTTACTGCCTATATAAGTCATATTGAAGAATTTTAGCATTATATTTAGGATTTTTTTATTTGCAATTTAGACAAGTGTATTATTCCACAGAGTAATATATGTGTGCAAATTTAGTAATAGATTTATGAAAATTGGCCTCCCCAGAAAAATAGAAGTTAGGAATTATTGAAAACACTTTTGCCCATGACACTGAGCTAGGTACATAGAATCCTGTGGAAATGAATTAATTTGTAATAGCCAAAAACTGAGTGTTGAAGGAGATACAGCAATAATGTTGATCTTAGTTATAAGGGTAAAATAAGATCACTGGAAAAACCTCTCCCAGTTTTTGACAAATTAATGAGTATGGCTGTCTTCTTCCCCTTAATATAATTCTGTAGATGTGAAACAAATGCTAGTCTGGATGATTCTGAGAAACAAAAAATGAAATACTGAGTAATCTTAGAAAGACACAAGCTGATTCATCATATATATGGAAGGAAGAACAATTTAGATATGAAAAGAACTGGCTGCAAAAACAGCAGGAACTTGGAAAAGAACTTTTAAGTTGTAATTTCTGCCTTTCTTCACATTGACCTGTGAGAATTATTTCCTACAGTAAGGAGAAAAAACAGTAGCACCAACCCAGCATCAGTGACAAATGGAGGAAACAGCAGAAAGGCACTCCAACCTAGCTGGGTTGGAGGGTGAATAACAACAGGTTCCCAGATATTTTGGGTGGATTCTGATTTTCTCTTCTCCATCTTCCCTATCAGGACTAGTGAGGAGAAAACAAGAGTCCTCAAAGTACATAATTGCTTACTGTGGGGCGGTGAGCACAGAGAGTGATTCTGTACAGATTGCAAAGTTAGAAAATCTCAGACTTGAGGTGGATTCCTTCACCTTATACCAGATAGAAGAGAATTGTGGAACAGAAACTCAAAATGAATATAAATAAAATGTTAAAATAAATATAAGTAAGAATTAAATATTCTCAAAGAGATAAGGGTGAATAATGGAAAAGATGAGTAGAATAATACATTTTGAAAAAATAAAAAATAACTCAATAGGTAAATTAAAATAGAATAAATACAATTGGGTAACAAACTAATAAGTTTGAAGATTAAGTAGAGGAAATTTTTTAAATGTCACAAGAAAAAGATAAAGAAAAAGAAGAAAAAACAAAATTTTGGAGAGAGGAAGGATGGATATATAATTGTTAACCTTCACATTGAAGGTATTCCAGGAAACTATATTTTTAAAAAATGAAAGAGAGGAAATATTTGGAGAAAGAGTGGCCTAATATTTGTAAGAATTAAAAAAGAAAAATATTGCAAAGTTTCATAGTGCCAAACCTTTCACATGATTTAAAAAGACAATACAAACATATTAAAGTGAATTTTAAAACATCAAACATAAAGGAGAGATTATTAAAGTTTTCTAATAGAAAACAGAGTATTTATTTAAAAAACAAAAATAACAAGAAATGAAACACTAATATAATTATTGTTAATGTTATATGCATAATAGAGGAGAACAACGTTTTTCGAGTCATAACAAAGGGACTTTAAATCTGAAATACTATATGCAACTAACAATAATTTACATGCAAAGGAAACATAATTACATATTCTCAGGCAAACAAGAACTCAGAAGTTTCATCAAGCAAATGACTCTTGAAAATACTTTCAGGTAGCAAAATAGTAAGTTGAAACTAGAAAAATCTATGAAATATGTGAAATATACAGGTAAGAAAACAGCATAGTAAATTTTCTTCTTGCTAAAACAAACTTAAAATCTATAAAAGATCCATAAAGCTCAGAGTTAAAAATGTAGAAAATGCAAACGTGGTGGCAGGGGAGAAGAAAATAAGAGACAAGGTAGAGAGAGAAGATATGAATATGGATAAGCTAAGAAATGGGTAGAAGAAAAAATTAATGTAGATATGCATCATTGTTTTACTGGTAACCAAACAATAAATAAAATACAATATTAACTTTCATACGAGAAGAAACTTCTTGTATGAAATTGAATGGAAAGTATGACAGGCAAATTAAACTAATACACAGAAAATATGCAATAAAAATCAAATGTAAAGAAATAAATGAATCCTAGTAACAATTACAATAAATGTAAATGTATTAAACTCACTGACAAAAGACAGAGACCTTCAGAATGGATTAGAAGAAACATTATCCAACAAAATATAAAATACAAAAGAAAACTGTAAAGAAAAGATGATAAAAGTTGAGAATAAAGGTAAAACTTTCAATTAAAAATATTGTTGGATTAGTTTAATACAACAAGTGTTTCACTGAGGACAACTATAAGAAGGGCAAAATTTTGACATTATTTTTATGCACATTGAAGAGTTTATGAGACCAGGCCAAAATTAAAGGGAACCAAGAAAAAATAAACAAGTATGAAAGCAATTTTTACTATTATCTGGCAAATTGCAACTATGCCTCTTCTTTGAGAATGGTACTTTTTCTATGGGGGTTTTTAATCCACATATACAGAAATCTAGAAGTCCCTGAGAATTTACTCCTTCCACACAGCCCTTGACCAATGTCCCACAGAAGTAGGAGTACAGCAAGTTAGATTCTTTGCCTTGGGCAACTCTGAGGTTAACTTACTCCAAAATTCTCCTGCAAGATCAGGCCAAAGCTGTATTTGCAGGACTTTATCTGAGACTGCACCCTGGCATGACTTTCTTCTCTTCCCCCTTCTGCTTTCCATGCTACCTTGATGATCTCTACAGGGAGTATTGCGTTTCTAAATCACTTGTCCATGAATCCTTGCCTCAGGGTCTGCTTCTGGGAAAACTGACCTAAGATACCATCTCTCATATTGTCCCTTCCTCATTTTTTTCTAGTTTGTTTTTTTTTTTTAAATGTAGTACTCCAATGACATGTGTATTAAAAATTTTATGTTATTCTGTATGTATTTTAACTTCTCTTTAATATTTTCCAACTACTTGTGTTTACATGTTACATTATAGACAATTTCTTCAGCACTGAGTCCAGTCATTACATTTCCCATTAACTGTATCTAATTTGCTGTTTACTCATCCATTGAAATTTTTTACTTCAGTTACACATAATCTTATTTCCAGAAGTTCCATTTGGCTCTTTTGCAATATGATTTGCATTTGTATAGTTTTACTCTTTTATAATGCTTTATATATATATCTTTTATTTATTTAGACAGATTGAAATATAATTTTATATTCTACATCTAAAGTCTTTCTGTCATCTGTTGTTTCTGTTGGACTCTATCAAGTGATTTATTGTGGGTATTATCTTATAAATTTTGACTGTAAATTCATGTTTCTTGGAACTTTATCTGTAGAAATCCTTTGAAGCGTGGATGGAATGTGTATTCCCTCAAAGATAATTTGCCTAGGTTTATCTGAGATCCCTGAAGAAACTACTATTTGGGACCACTTTAAACAGATTGTTGGATTTAGGTTTGTTAGGCCACTAGGTCAATGTGGATTCAGTGTACAAATCAGCATGAGGAGTGTTCTTTGGCTATGAATGTTCAGGGGAGATACTTTGTCTGAATTTAGCACAAAAATCATAGCAAAGAATTTCCCTCTCTTGTGCTGTGGGGTGGATTTATTACTGGTACACACCATACACAGGGTAGAGTCATTTAGGATCCCAGCATTATGTAGGTATGCCCTACTGGATTTATCACTTTGGTGAGCCATAGGCTTTGTCTTCTGTGCCTTCTGTCCTGTGGGACAGAAAAAAAAAAATGGAAACTAAGATTCGATAAGATTAACTACATAGTCTAAAGTCAAAATAATTTCAGTGCTTTCTTAACTTTCTAAATAAGAATTTTAATTTAATTTTTGACCTTGAAAAGTTCTGTCCTGAGAGAGCAAGGATATAGTTATTAAATTTAAGAAATATATTTTTACTTAAATATAAAAATATATTTAAGTTACAATATATTTTTAAGTTAAAATATATTTTTATATTTATTTTAATATAAATTTTATGTTTTATTTTAATATAAAAATATATTTTTATATTTAATTTTACATATTTATTTAATTGATTTTATATTTTTTAAATGTATGTATTAAAACACACATTAAATGTATCAACACATATTTAGATATGTTTAACACATGACATTGGGAAAACACATGTGTGTTTCCCCCAGTGTCAAGTAAAGGCCATGTTTCCTGATATGCCATACATTTATTTGTTTGTTTGTTTGTTTATTTATTTATTTATTTATTGGAGAGGTTATGGGGGGTTGTCCATGCATATTAAACATGCTGCTGACTTAAAATTCTATTATCCAGAAAGCAGCATAATTCAGTCTAGTCCATTTAAATTTGATAAAAATTATATGTATTAAACAATAATGAATTGATCAACATCAATGAACAGACTTAACAGGAAAGACAAATGTCAGTTAATACTCTCGCTTTGTGAACAAGTATTTGTATAATTTACCACAATAAATTGTATTCATGGCTTTTTAGTGAAGACTATATAACAGAGAATGCCAGTGAAATCAATAATAACAACAATATTGGAGCCTAGTATCAACTCAGCTATAAGCAAAATAAAGAATGAGTACGGTTGTTATGGAATCAGGAACATATTCAGGGAAAAGTTAGAGGAAATAGCACTAAGTTGTCATACGTTACTTCAAAAAATGAAAAAACAAATTTTACTTTCTTCCTTACATAAGGAGAAGGACTAACAATTTTCCTTAAGGATAAGGTGAAAAAACCTTTCTACCTTTTACCCTCTGATCAGGACCTCTCGTTCTAGATGGAATAAAATATACCTCACCCTCGGAATCAATCATTGTGAAAAGAGGAGTTATGGAGGCAAATATAGCTTTAAATGAAATAAAATTGAGTTTATATGAAATTAGTGATAACCACTAATATCTTATAAGTAAGATAATTTTTATTGATTTCTTCAATTTGTTAGTTGAGATTTTAGGATAAGGGATTGTCACAGGTAGGATCATATCACATAAAATGATGAAAGTAATAGACAACAATCCCTGTGAAAAAGCTTTAGAATTCCTCATAGCTGCAATAGAGTCACTGAAAAGGATTTATGGTACTTGTATAGGTAGACGTATTTCCATTTTTCTATTATTTTCTAATATTAATGCTACCAAGCATCATTTTTATTAATACCCATGACTTGCTCTGGGTATTAAAAAATATTTTACTCCTCAAATTACATTGAAAAAGTAATTGTTAATTCACTTTTTTTTTCTTTTTTCTTTTCTTTTTTTTTTTTTTTTGAGATGGAGTCTGCCTCTATCGCCCAGGCTGGAGTGCAATGGTGTGATCTCAGCTCACTGCAACCTCTGCCTCCCAGGTTGAAGTGATTCTCTTGCCTCAATCTCCCGAGTAGCTGGGATTACAGGCGTGCACCACCATGCCCAGCTAATTTTTGTATTTTTAGTAGAAATGGGGTTTCACCATGCTGGTCAGGATGGTCTCGAAGTCCTGACCTCATGATCTGCCTGCCTCGGTCTCCCAAAGTGCTGGAATTACAGGCATGAGCCACTGTGCCTGGACTAATTCATTTTTAAATAGTCACAAGCACATATAATTGGAAATCAGATCAGCAAGAAATAACCAGTAGACAACAGAGTTGATATAAAGTGCAGATCAACCTACTGTTCTAATTTTTATTCATTCATTCATTCATTCACTTTCTTTTTCATTTATTCTCTTATTCATTTCATACTTTATTATTAACTAGTTTTTATGTATCAGAAACTATGTGGAGCTTATGAGTTTTTATTGTAGTTAAGTACAAAGTTTCCAAGAGCTTTATGAAATATTAAAAGTAACTCAAGGCCCCCCTACTACAAACTTCGTAGATTTTAATTTTTTGAGGGGTTACTACTTATGCATAGAAAACATTGAGACCTAGAGAGTTTAAATGATTTGTCATAGATTGTACAGATAATTAATGGTGTCTCAGCACTAGAAGGCCAATCTTCTTAATTCTACTGAAAGTAGATAATATGATGACTTATATTTATTATGGAAATATTATAATTTATATAAACATGACAGTTTGTATTTACAATGACAATTAACATGAGGTATAAAATATTGTGTGTTAGTGTTACACTGTTGTTGCCATTATATTGTATTACATTGCAGATATTCTCTCTCTTGGTGGCTGCATACAAATGAATTATAACTATATTATTAATATTTTTCTTTAAAAAATTTAAAGATGACATTTTTAAGTCCTCTCTCTTGAACTCTGTCATTACACTTGGCTAAAAAGTAGCTACAGATTATTTGTACTATATCTTTCGACTGTACCAATTGGCAACAATTTTTCTCTTTAAACCCTAATCAATGAAAATAATACTTCTGACTCTCAGTCAATCACAGTTGCTTGTATATGACCTTTGACTGATAAGTTTAATGGAAAACTGTGGTCAGGAAAGTCTGTCATCAAACATGTCATATAACACAAGATAGTTTGAAAAAAATGCAACGATGCATTCAATCTGTGGCAGTAGATTAGGAAAATTACTGCATATCCAGTGCTGAACAGAAGAAAAAGTAATAGGGTGTTTTCTATTGATGACCTCCTTAAGAACCAACCTGGATCAAATCTACTTGAATTTTAAAATCAGATGAAATCAAGTGCATTCCATCTCTTTGTAGCTAAACTTCTTAAGTCCCTCACTTTTAGTAGCAGCAGACTGTGTTTTCATTACTTATTCATCCTTGGATGCACTTATAAATATAAAATATCATCATTTGAGTTTGTTATACCATTAGCTTTAAAATTTTATAAACTAGTGAACAGGTGACAAATTGAATAAGTTAAGGAGATTTATTGTTGTAAGAAAAATGTATCAGTAGGAAATACCATTGGTAAAAAGAAAAACTAAAGATTGTAAAATTTACTGAGTGCATTTGATAAAAAATATAGTTTTCAAGCTTTCAAAATATTAAAGTTGTCTTAATGACTGAAATGTGTTTTTTTAAAATCTTGTGTTTAAAAAAATTCTAGTGAAATTTGTTTCATTTTGTCTCTACAAAAATAGTCATCTCACTTTTATTTTCATGTTTCCATTTGTGGAGTATACTCCATGCACCTCAAACATTTCTGATGAGCATATTTTCTGATCCAGTATGTATGTATAGTAGAAGATTTTTTCCTTTTATCATAAGAAACATTATTTTAAGCTTCCCCAAAAATTAATACCTCAGAGGTTCGACAAGGAAGTTTTTTACTGAAAAAAAAAAAAAAAGTATGAAGAAATCATTATTCTAGATTTACTTTCAACCACCAAGGAAACTTGATGTGGCAGTAAAATAAATCTTGGAAGAAAATATAAGAAATAAAACAATGCTCAAAGTTAACCAAAAGGACCTTTACAGATTTAATTCATTGAACAATTATTAATATTAACCACCTATTTGGTGCCAAGAACTATGAAAATCTCTGCAGAAGAGAACAAGGAAAGATCCTTATCCTCTAACCACTGATAGTCAAATGGGGAATGCAGACATGCTAACGGACATTTACAATATAATCTACTAAATTCCACCAAAGGGCTATCATAAGGTATCATAAGATATAGGAGGGGCATCTAATTTAGCTTCGCAGGATAAATGAAGACTCCTCAGAGAGATTATTGCTAAGACTTGATGGATGAACAAAAGTTAGATTACAGAAAGTTTCAGAACAGGAAGAGTGTTCCCAGCAGAGAAAAGTACTTCTGCAAAAGCTAGGAATCATAATTATGAGAATATAGTGCATCAGCCCACTGTTTAGAAAAGATGATGAGAGGCTAACAAATACAGGCAGGAGGCAGAATTACTCTGCTCCTATTTTGAATCTGTCCTTGCCACTATGAAGAAGTTATCATCAAAATAGAACAGCTAGAAAAACACCATTAACAATGAATTGAAGTCCCAGAAAAAGTAAAAAGAAGAGATGATAGGAAGCCACCCAGACATTCTAAATGAATTCAAGTTTGCAGTCATAGACAAATTACATTCCAAGGTGTCGAAAGGACTTACAGTTGTAATCACAGAATGATTGGCAGTAATCCACAGAAATCACAGAGAAGGGGAGTACTGCTAGAAGATGCGATCTAAGCAAATATCACACCAATTCTCTCAAAGGGTTAAAAGGTAGATTCTGGAAACTATTAGATCAGCAACGTTGATCTTTAATAGCATTTTAGAATGGATTACTTTAACAAGGAATTGAAATCACTTAGAAAATAATGAGACAACCTCTAAGATCCAGTTTGAGTGCACTAAAAGCATTCCTGCCAAATTAGCCTTATTTAATTTTCTGTAGGTTGAGTAGCCTGGGAGATTTTAGAGGATTGGGGGGTTGCAATATTTGTGTTTAGGCAGGGATTTTGATGAAATCACTCATATGTCCTTGGGAACAAGGGTAGAAATATGACTGAATAATAGTGAATGTAAGCAGATGTGTAAAGCTGGTTGAACAACTGCATGTAATTATTAATTTGATATTAGCTTGCTGGAAGGTTTCCCACAGTATGTCTCATGGCTTTGTCTTTGGCTTTGTCTTGGTCACATATAAAAATCCAATCTGGGTGAAGAGGCATCTGTCTGCAAAGGGTAAACTAACGTATTGACTTTTAGAAACATAATTTGAAGTGTTTTAGTAGATAGAACAATGCATAAAAAACAGAACACGGAGATTGAGGAGCCGAATTAATGTACTGTTTTGGTTTTTGCAATAAGTTCCATAAGAATGCACATGGTGGGGAGGTTTTAAAAGTTCAACTCAAAAGCAGTATAAAATGAAATTTAAAAAACCACTTTAGGTACTTCAGTAACCACAAACTCTAACAATTACACCTGCTTTAAAAAAGAAAATGAATTCAAGGTAAGACTATGTTAATAGAAGAACATTTTCAAAATGAAGGAAATGGCCATAAGACTAATTTCTAATATTTCACTTAACTTGAACATTTGTCAGACCCATCCTGAGTGTTACATACAGGTATACATGCATGGTGGACAGAAGCTATGGTTTTTTTCCTCAACATCCATTACACCTTCTCTGTTGATACCAGCGATAAGGTTTGAGTGAACTTGACCTCACCCCAGCTTCAACAGTAAGCTATGCTCAGCTAAGGCCAATCAGGAAAATTCCATCTTCCTTTGCACTGTAATTGGTTTAATTAATACAGGCCTAAGCTTATCAGTGTGTGGCATTCCCCTGGTTTTACGGATTGGTTCAGGGGTGGCCAATTGATGTAAATCTCAGTGTTTCCTTTTTTTCAGCAGTTAATGGGTAGCAACCTGCCTTTCTTGCTGAATGAGGCATCATGCAGCACTAATTACTGCTGGCAGGCATCCAACAACCAGGAGGGAAGTCAGGCTGGGGAGAAAGTTAACACCGATTAAAGAGGAGCAGAGCAAACCACAGGAAAATGGACCCAGCGCTCTGATGGAACTATGCCTAAATTACCCTGGAGTTTTTAGTTATTCTTTAAGCCAACTTGAGTTTGATTTTTTTGTCGCCTTTAATTGAGAGCATTCTAAGATTCAAGAACAAAATTCTAATAAGATTATTGTCAAAACAGAGGGAAGTCATGCCATAAAAAGGAAGTTCAGAGGAACTTGGGAAGACAAAATCTTAAGGGTTGTATAAATTGTTTAGTTCAGTCCCATGGAAGAGGGAGCGGATTGTTGCTACTGTTTGAGAATTCAAAACTAGGGCTGTTGCTGCAAAGTTCTGGGAAGACAAATTTTGATTCAACATAAGTCACTGAGAAATACTCTTTTGAGAACATTTCTAATTTTTCGAGGCATTCCATTGTAGAAAGAGTTGTTTGCCAATTACTGGAAGTGCTAAAACAAAGAATAATGAACCATCTGTAAGTTCTATTCAGCCCCGAGATTTCATGGTATTTTGCCATCCTTCATTATTTAAATGTAGGTAAGGCAGTTACTTGTTTAAAAGAGTTTGATTTCTGTCTTGGCCCTCCCCATCTAACCTGAGAGATGTTTTCCTCATCTGAAGAGTGAATGGGTTGGAATACCTGGTTTCTAATACTGTTTCTACAGCTCTAAAGTGTTTTGCTACCCAAGAGAAATGGCTGGTAGTATGGAAGTAAGGATCTTGGCCTGCTATTTCTCAAGATAATAGTAAAAACCTAAAAGAAGATAATAGTAAAAATCTAAAAATGAAAAATTAGAATAGCAGCTTCAAATTAATCACATTCCTTCTCAAAGTTAGAATGAGGGATTGCCTTGGGAAATGCTACTCAGGTCTAATTCCTGAAGATATTATGTGCATATTTCAGAAATGGAAGGTTCTATTGAGTGAATTATCAAAAATTCAATCACTTAACAAGAATTTATTGAGCAGTTATATTCCCCAGCTTGTGCTAAACACTATGATAAAGAAAATCTTACCTGTCTGGCTTTGTCTAAGGTGGAAAGTATATCATAAGTTTTCAGTATAGAACAGTCTCTGTTATACAGAGGCCACATAACACCTTCCTTATCTTTTGCTTTTAGTACTAAATTCAGGATATTGCCAAGGTTCTCTGTATAGAAAAGAAAGTGAGAAGAAATAAAAGTATCATTCTAAGTGCTTATTAGTTTGTTTTGAGAGTCCTGGAAACCTTTCTTAAATAGAGGTTATAAACCTATTTCATACTGTACATGTATGTAATATTTTACTGAAATAAATGAAAGGTAAATATTTTATATTAATTATGTATTTATTTTTTAGAAAATATAAATAGGCAAAAAGGGGGTTCATAAACCTTCTGAGTGTCTATCTAATAAATTCCCATTATATGTTCATTACTGTGTGAGTACCGTGGAGCCTGTGTGAAATGCAGTTCCTGCCTCCTAGGAGGTAATACTGGAAAAACCAAGATAAAATGAATGAGCTTTTGAATACTTTTGTGGACATGTGTTGATCTATGTGGAACATGCCATGAGTGCTACAGGGCCATAGAGGGGAGAAGAAAAAAAAATGCAGATTGGGAAGTTAATATGGAGAGAGTAGGTCTTAGCCTTGAAGGATAGACTGAAACTTAAAAGGAAGCAGAGATGAAAACTGCTGCTTAGGTGACAGGAAAATACTTGAAAACGCTCAGAAGCAACAGATTTTTAAATAGCCATGAGGACACTGACCTTATTAGGCAAAAGAGTTTGTGGGAAACACGGATAGGCATTCTGACATGTCTTAAAAATTAAGCAAATAAATTTACATTGCACAGAATTTTAAGCAGGGAGATCTGGATTGTTTTCGAGCAGAGACTAACATAAGCAATGTTTAGGGAAATGTATATTGGCAGTAAGCATAGCATGAATTGGAGGATCAAGAGGCTTGCTAGGAAGTGATTAAAGTAATCCCTGTGTGAGTGATGATGTCAAGACATGGGTAGTTTCATGTAACAAACCAGCATATGTACTCCCTCAACCTAAAAAAAAAGTTGAAATTATTTTAAAAAGAGCAATTGCAACAAAAAGAAAAGTTGACATATGGGACTTAATTAAACTAAAGTGTTTCTACACAGCAAAAGAAACTATCATCAACAGAGTGAACAGACAACCTACAGAACGGGAGAAAATATTCACAAACTATGAATCCAACAAAGGTCTAATAACTAGAATCTATAAGAAACGTAATGCAACGAGCAAAATCTAATACCCCCTTTAAAAGGTGGGCAAAGAACATGAACAGACAGTTCTCAAAAGAAGACATACAAGCAGACAATAAACACTTTTAAAAATGCTTAGCATCACTAATGATCAGAGAACTGCAAATCAAAATCCTGATGGTATACTATCTCACACCAGTCAGAATCACCATTATTGAAAGGCCAAAAAATGACAGATGTCGATAAAGCTACAAAGAAAAGGGAATGCACATATACTGTTGGTGGAAAAATAAATTAGTTCAGGCACTGTGGAAAGAAGTTTGAAGATTTCTCAAGAACTTAAAATAGAACTACCATTTGACCCAGCAATCCCATTACTGGGTATAGACTCAAAGGAAAATAAAACATTCTACCATTAAAACACATGTATTTGTATGTTCATCGCAGTGCTATTCACAATAGCAGAGACATGGAATCAACCAAGGTACCTATCAATGGTGGATTCGATAAAGAAAATGTGGCACGTATACACCATGGAATACTAGACAGCCAGAAAAAAGAATGAAACCATGTTCATGGCAGCAATGTGGATGCAGTTGGAGGCCGTTATCCTAACCAAATTAATGCAGGAACAAAACATCAAATACAACATGTTCTCACTTATAAGTGGAAGCTAAACATGGGGTACCTATAGATAGAAAGATGGGAAAAATAGACACTGGGGTCTATTCCACTGACAGGACCAGATAGGTCATTAAGACAGAAAGTCAACAAAGAAGCATTGGACTTACACTATACCCTACAACAAATGGACTTAACAGATATTTACAGAACATTCTACCCAACAACTGCAGAATATACATTATTTTCGTCAGCACATGGAACATTCTCCAAGATAGACTATATAATAGGCCATAAAACAAGTCTCAATACATTTTAGAAAACCAAAATTATATCAAATACTTCTCAGACCACAGTGAAAATCAACTTTAAAAGGAATCCACAAAACTATGCAAATACATGGAAATTAAATAACCTGCTCCTGAATGATCACTGGTCAACAATGAAATCCAGATAGAAATTAGAAAATTCTTTGAACAATAATAGTGATACAACCTAACAAAACCTCTGGGATACAGCAAACATGGTGTAAGAGGTAAGTTCATAGCATTAAATGCCTACATCAAAAGGTCTGAAAGAGCACAAATAGACAATCTAACATCACAACTCAAGGAACTAGAGAAACAAGAACAAACCAATCCCAAACCCAGCAAAGAAAAGAAACAACAAAGGTCTGAGCAGAACTAAATGAAATTGAAGCAAAAACAATACAAAAGATAAATGAAACAAAAAGCTGCTTCTTTGAAAAGATAAACAAAATTGATAGACCATTAGTGAGATTAGCCAAGAAAAGAAGAGAGAAGATCCAAATAAGCTGAATTAGAAATGAAATGAGAGACATTACAACCAATACTGCAGAAATACAAAAGACCATTCAAGGCTACTATGAACACCTTTACACACACAAACTAGAAAACCTAGAGGAGATGGATAAATTCCTGGAAATATACAATCCTCCTAGATTAAACTAGCAAGAAATAGAAACTCTGAACAGACCAATAAAAAGCAGTCAGATGGAAATGGTAATTAAAAAATGCCAAAAAAAAAAAAAAAAAATCCAGGATCAGATGAATTCACAGCTGAATTCTACCAGACATTTAAAGAAGAATTGGTACCAATCCTATTGACACTATTCCAAAAGATAGAGAAAGAGGAAATACTCCTTAAATCATTCTATGAATTTAGTATCACTGTAATACCAAAACCAGGAAAGCACATAACAAAAATAAAACCACAGGCCAATATCCCTGATGAATATGAATATAAATGCAAAAATCCTCAATAAAATATTAGCTAAATGAATCTAACAGCATATCAAAAAGATAGTCCATCATGATCAAGTGGGTTTAATACCAGGGATACAGGGATGTTTTAACATATGCAAGTCAATAAATGTGATACATCATATAAACAGAATTAAAAACAAAAATGACATGATCATCTCAATAGACACAGAAAAGACATTTGACAGAATCCAGATCCCTTTATGATTCAAACCCTCAGCAAAATTGGCACGGAAGGTACATACTTCAAGGTAATAAAAGCCATCTATGAAAAACCCACAGTAAATATCATACTAGATGGGGAAAAGTTGAAAACATTCCCTCTGAGAACTGGAAAACTGGAAAGGATGCCCACTTTCACCACTTCTATTCAACATAATACTCGAAATCCTAGGCAGAGCAATCAGACAAAAGTAAGAAATAAAGGACATCCAAATCAGTAATGAGGAAGCCAAACTATCGCTGTTTGCCGAAGGATATGATTGTATACCTAGAAAACCCTAAAAACTCATCCCAAAAGCTCCTACAACTGATAAATGAATTCAGTAAAGTTTCAGGATACAAAATTCATGTACACAAATCAGTAGCAATGCTATACACCAATAGTGACCATGCTGAGAATCAAATCAAGGACTTAACCCCTTTTACAATTGCTGTGAAAAATAAAAATAAAATACTTAGGAATATACCCTACCAAGGAGGTGACAGCCCTCTACAAGAAAAACTACAAAACCCTGTTGAAAGAAATAATAGATGACACAAACAATGAAAACACATAGTAGATGTGTAGAATCAATATTGTGAAAATGACCATATTGCCAAAAGTCATCTACAAATTCAATGCAATTCCAATCAAACTACCATCATCATTCTTCACAGAACTAGAGAAAACTATCTTAAAATTCATGTGAAACCAAAAAGGAGCATACATAACCAAAGCAAGACTAAGCAAAAAGAATAAATCTGGAGGCATCATATTACCTGATTTCAAACTGTACTACAAGGCCATAGTCACGGAACAACAAGGTACTGGTATAAAACTAGGCACAAAGACCAATGGAACAGAATAGAGAACCCAGAAATAAACCCAAATACTTATAGCCAACTCATCTTTGAGAAAGCAAACAAAAACATAAAGTGAGGAAAGAACACTCTATTCAACAAATGGTGCTGGGATAATTGGCAAGTCACATGAAGAAGAATAAAACTGGATCCTCATCTTCCACCTTACATAAAAATCAACTCAAGATGGATCAAAGAGTTAAATCCAAGATCTGAAAGCATAAAAATTCTAGAAGATAACATCAGAAAAACCCTTCTAGACATTGACTTAGGCAAAGACTTTACCAAGTACCCAAAAGCAAATGCAACAACAACAAAGATAAATAGGTGGGACTTAATTAAACTAAAGGCTGTTGCACAGCAAAAGAAATAATCAGCAGAGTAAAAAGACAACCAACCCACAGACTGGGAGAAAATTTTAGCAAACTATGCATCTGACAAAGGACTAATGTCCAGAATCTACAAGGAGGTCAAACAAATCAGCAAGAAAAAAACAAATCCCATCAAAAAGTGGGCTAAGGACATGAATAAACAATTCTCAAAAAAAGATATATGAATGACCAACAAACATATGAAAAAATGCTCAACATCACTAATTATCAGGGAAATATAAATCAAAACCACAAGGTGATACCACCTTACTCCTGCAAAAATGGCAATAATCAAAAAATCAAAAAAAAAAAATAGATGTTGGTGTGGATGGAGTGGAAAGGGAACACTATTACACTGCTGGTGGGAATGTAAACTAGTACAACCACTGTGGAAAACAGTATGGTGATTCTTAAAGAACTAATAGTAGGTCTACCATTTGATCCAACAATCCCACTCCTAGGTATCTACCCAGAGGAAAATAAGTCATTATATGAAAAAGACACTTGCACACACATGTTTATAGCAGCACAATTTGCAAAAATATGGAACCAGCCCAAATGCCCATCCATTAACGAGTGGATAAAGAAAATATGTATGTATATACACCATGGAATACTGCTTAGCCATAAAAAGGAACAAAACAAAGGCATTTGCAGCAACCTGAATGGAACCGCGGACTATTATTCTAAGTGAAGTAACTCTTCACTTTTGAGTGAGAACATGTGATGTTTGGTTTTTGGAATAAAATACCAAACATCATATGTTCTCATAAGTGGGAGCTAAGCTATGAGGATGCAAAGGTATAAGAATGATACAATGGACTTTGTAGGCTTGGGGGGAAGGGTGGGAGGGGAGTGAGGGATACAAGACTTCACACTGGGTATGGTGTACACTAAATCACCACCAAATAACTTATTCATGTAACCAAACACCACCCATACAAAAAAACCTATTGAAATAAAAAATAAAAACCAAAAATAAATAGAAAAAAAGAATTGGACAGAAAATGGAAATAAATTATTTGATATTGTTTATATCAAACTATCTAAGAGGTAAGCAGATAAAAGTTTGCTTAAGTTGCTCTTACATTTAAATGTTTTTTCATCTTTTTGTGTTGGTGATATGCAAACAGTTCAAGCTTTTCTCTTCTGGTTTGTGTTGTCACAAACACTGGACACCAGAGTATAGTTTGTTCTCTCTATAGTATATGTTCTATGTTATGAATGTGTTTTTGGACTATGTATAAGATTAATAATTTAGAAGCTCAATATGCTGAGAAATGCTGAATTCATTATGAGAATCCAATAAGAAAGTGATGATGCTACATCTATTACTTATTTCCACAATCAATCGTGTTGATAGGTGCACAATTACTTTGGGGAAAAGCAAAATAAAACCACAGGGATACATCCTGAGAGAAAAACAGTACTGAAGCTAGAAAAAAAAAAAAAAAAAAAAACCTCAAAAAAATTGGATATAGGTTCATTTGGTTTTCTTTGTTTACATTTTTGTAATACATTGCTGGATTTCTACATAGTAAAGTTAATTATATTGTGAAATTTTTAAAACAATGATTTTGGAAATGGGCTTGGAATACCATCCCTTTTGAAGGGAGGAGAGACAGAGTACAAATGCATGAATGCAGGTAGGTTGGAAGTTTGAAGGTGGAAGGATGAGGATGGTCTCTGATTTATATTTGCTCAGACAATATTAGGCAAAATTATCACTTATACAAGATTAAATATGTGATGTTTCAGGTTTGTAGAGAAAGGAAAGTAAGTAAAATTCAGTTATGTTGTAGACTAGGAAAGAGAACTGATTAGTAAAAGGTAGAGTTACTAGGTGGTGTTGATGTTTGCTTTTATAAATTTAAAATTATCATGACTTCATTTTCACTTCATGTTCAGCTGCACAGAATTATGAGTGTAGGTGAAGAGCTAGATTCAACCTGGATTAGAATCCTGTCAAGAAAGAAGGATTGAGAAAGAAAAGGAAAAGGAAAGAGAAGGAGAGTGCAAGGACATGATTGTAATCAGGCATGGAATGCAAGTGAGTAAGGAAGAAATGAAGTATGGTGTGGTAGAACAATCGTAGGAGTGGAGGTGCTAGAGTCTATAAGTGGAAGCATGAAAGGTGTTATTTGAGTATTTGAGAGTGAGATTTGGGAGATGGAACAGTTACTGGCAATGACAAGATCAAGAGGACATCCAGGAGAGTGCATGATTGGGGGAATGGCATCAAGGAACCACGAGGCCTACATGTTGAATTTTCTCCCCATCTTGGTCACCAAGGTTGATCACAGGACCAGTAACAGAGGGAAAAACCATGGTTTCAGAGTGATATGGTTTGACTGTGTCCCTATCCAAATCTCATCTTGAATTTCCAAGTCTTGTGGGAGGGACCTGGTGGTAGGTAACTGAATCATGGGGGCAGATCTTTCCCATGCTGTTCTCATGATAGTGAATAAGCCTCATGAGTTTTTAAAAAGGGTTTTTAAAAAGGGTGGTTTTTAAAAAGGGGAATTTCTCCTGCACAAGCTCTTTTCTCTTGTCTGCCACCATGTGAGATGTGCCTTTCACCTTCCACCATTATTGTGTGTGTGTGTGTGTGTGTGTGTGTGTGTGTGTGTGTGTGTGTGTGTAAATTGCCCAGTCTTGGGTATGTCTTTATCAGCAGCAGGAAAGCAGACTAATACAGTAAATTGGCACCAGTAGAGTGGGGTGCTGCTGAAAAGATGCCCAAAAAAAGGGCGAAGCAACTTTGGATCTGTGTAACAGGCAGAGTTTGGAATAGGTTGGAGGGCTCAGAAGAAGATAGGAAAATGTGGGAAAGTGTAGAACTCCTTAGAAACTTGTTGAATGGCTTTGACCAAAATGCTGATAATGACATGGATAATGAAATCCAGTCTGAGGTGGTCTCAGATGGAAATGAGGAACTTGTTGGGAACTGGAGAAAAGGTGACTCTTATTATGTTTTAGCAAAGAAACTGACAGCATTTTGCCCCTGCCCTAGAGATGTGTGGACCTTTGAACTTGAGACAGATGATTTAGGATATTTGGTGGAAGAAATTTCTAAGCAGCAAAGCATTCAAGAGGTAACTTGGGTGTTGTTAAAGGCTTCAGTTTTATAAGGGAAGCAGAGTATAAATATTTGGAAAATTTGCAGCCTGACAATGCAATAGAAAAGAAAATCCCATTTTCTGAGGAGAAATCCAAGCTGGCTGCAGAAATTTGCATAAATAATGAGGAACTGAAAGTTAATCCCAAAGACAGTGGGCAAAATGTCTCCAGGGCACATCAGAGTTCTTCAAGGTAGCCCCTTCCATCATAGGCCTAGAGGCCTAGGAGGCACAAGTGGTTTCGTGGACTGGGCCCATGGTCCCTGTGCTGTGTGCAGCCTAAGGACTTGGTGCCCTGTGCCCTGTGCCCCAGCCGCTCCAGCCATGGCTGAAAGGGGCCAACGTAGAGCTCAGGCTGTGGCTTCAGAGGGTCCAGGCCTCAAGCCTTGGCAGCTTCCATGTGGTGTTGAGCCTGCCAGTGCACAGAAGTCAAGAATTGGAGTTTGGGAACCTCCACCTAGATTTCCGAGGATGTATGGAAATGCCTGGATGTCTAGGCACAAGTTTGCTGCAGGGGCAGGGTTCTCAGGGAGAACCTCTGCTAGGACAGTGTGAAAAGGAAGTGTGGGGTTGGAGCCCCTACACAGAGTCCCTACTGGGGTACTTCCTAGTACAGCTGTGAGAAGAAGGCCATCATCCTCCAGACCCCAGAATGGTATATCCACTGACAGTTGCATTGTGTGCCTGGAAAAGCTGCAGACACTCAATGCCAGCCCATGAAAGCAGTCAAGACAGAGGTCATACCCTAACAAACCACAGGGGTGGAACTGCCCAAGACCATGGGAACTCACCTTTTGCATCAGTGTGACCTGGATGTGAGACATGGAGTCAAAGGAAATCATTTTGGAACTTTGAAAGATTTGACTCTCCTGCTGGATTTCAGACTTTCATGGGGCCTGTAGCCCCTTTGTTTTGGCCAATTTCTCCTATTTGGAATGGCTGTATTTACTCAATGCCTATAATCCCATTGTATCTAGGAAGTAACTAACTTGCTTTTGATTTTACAGGCTCATAGGTGGAAGAGACTTGCCTTGTCTCAGATGATATTTTGGACTGTGGACTTTTGAGTTAATGCAGACATGAGTTAAGACTTTGGATACTGTTAGGAAGGCATGATTGGTTTTTGAAATGTGAGGACATGCGATTTGGGAGGGGCCAGGAGTGGAATGACATGGTTTGACTGTGTCCCCACCCAGATCTCATCTTGAATTCCCATGTGTTGTGGAAGGGACCTGGTGGGAGGTAACTGAATCATAGCGGCAGGTCTTTCCTGTGCTGTCCTCATGGTAGTGAGTAAGTATTACAAGATCTGATGGTTTTTAAAAAGGGGAGTTTCCCTGCACAAGCTCTCTTCTCTTGTCTGCCGCCATGTGAGATGTGCCTTTCAGCTTCTGCCATGATTGTGAGGCCTTCCCAGCCATGTGGAACGATAAGTCCAATAAACCTCTTTCTTTTGTCTTGAGTATGTCTTTATCAGCAGCATGAAAACAGACTAATACACAGAACTAAGATCATCACTGCATCACAGGCCAGCAAGTGACGGGAGGCAAATATGACATAGTCTTTAAGAAGATGAACTCTGGAGCCACACTTCCAGGGTACAAATCCCCACTCTAACACCTCCTAGCTGTTTGACTGTGAATATTTCATCCAATGTCCCAGTATCTCAAGTGCATCAGTAGAATAAGGATAGGAACATATGTAACTCAGTGTTTTTGTGTATATTAAGTCAGATCGGTGCCTGGAACAAGGTAATCATTTTGAGCCCTGCCATGCTTGAATTTTCAGATTGAGTGAACAACAGGCATGTATATGCGAATATTCCAAAATCTGAAAAAATCTGAAATAGGAAACACTACTGGTCCTTAGGATGAGATAAGGGATGTTCAACCTATGTAACTGTTAGTTGCTGTCAACTGGTAGTGTCATCAGACAGAGGAGTATTTTCAGTGTGTGTATGTGTGTGCATGACTATGTATTTATTAGGAAGCATATAGAAATTAGCAAGGAAAGGCAAGTACCAGCAAGACATAAGGTATGGTTGAGAAAAGAGCAACCACTTGAGAAGGCTTCAGGGGAAGCTGTGACCTTGGGGAGGGCCAAGTTTCAGTGAGAGCCCAAAGGTAACAAGAATGACCAGAAAAAAGACAGAGATAAAACGGTTAGCTGCAAGCAGACTATGAGTTTCAAAAGCCACAAAACAAGAATTTAGAGCGGTGTGGAGGAGAGGTAGAACTTGGTCAGATTTAAGGGCATATATAGAACTGTATAGAGATAAGTGTCCTCATCCTGATGGATAACTGGGAGGGCAGCGCTGGTCCTGCTGAGTCAGGTAAACTAAAGAGATTAGGTATGAGGACCTTGGTCCTGGTTATCTTTCCTCCTGAGATCACTGTCATGTAGTTTTTCAGAAGATGGACTGTGGAACTTGCGAAATATGAACAAAGTTCTTCTGTGGCCTGTGTAGAGTTTAGCAGAGTCACTACCTAGCAGGGAAGCCAGACCACTTCTAAGTAAAAGAGGGCAAGTTTATTTATTATTATTAGTGCTGAAACCGAATCCTAACAGCCAATTCAGGTCCCCAAGACTAGGTCAAAGCCTCATTATAAGTTTTCAAAGCACTTAATTTCTTCTTCAAAGCACATATCATAATAGTGATCATATAATAAATTGCATATTTATTTAATGACTATTTCCCCTCACCTCTTTTATTCACTGATAGAGCATCAGAACTTTGCATGTAGTAGTCACTATATCTAATGCATATCTATGTATCTATATCTCTATTTACATATATACCTATATAATCTTTTAGTGGGTGTTATATTAGGGATTAAGATGCCAAATAGATTTATTGGCAATGATCATATCTAATTTCAAAGGTTTGCTCTCTAAGCCTGGTGCCTCCATGTTACTTATCCATGGTTAATGAAGGCTGTTTTTGGAAGAGCAGCCCAAGGAGGAATGGAATTCAGCTCTACAGCTATCTTACGGGCTTTACTTGCAGCATCTTTATAGACTTTCTTCAGGAGAAAAACAATGGAGACAGCTTGAGAAATGAATCAGTCCAAATTGTTGAAACTTGAGTAACAGAGTAGTCTTGAGCTAGTATGAATAAGAGTTCGCTTGGGATGTCCTTTTCACAGTTGAATTCAATAGAGATTATTTTTACATTGTCTGGAATTGTTCAGTGGTTATTTCATTTTTCGTTTCTTAACTAGATCATAACTCTCTAGTGACAGGAGGGAGTGTCACTTGGGCTGCAGGCAGCTGAGCCTCGTTTGGCCAAAGCCAAGTGGTTTTTTGTTATACTGTGCGAGCTATGTTTGGGAAAATCAGACTGGCATTATGTAATAATACATAAAAAAGGCCATCTTGTGGTCAGGGTGCTGTGGTTAATGGGTGAGAAAACAAGGTTGCAAACCACTTGCCACACTTTTAATAGGGCCTCCTTGAATTAATGAGGCCATGTTGTCAGGGCATAGGGGCATAAATGCAGACACCAGTTCATTTATTGCTGCATTCCCCATAGTACATAACTGTCTACAGCAGCTATGGTGTACACGTTAATAATTAATTTACTCAGTGACTGGAAATAGTATATATTTTTTTCACTGTCATACTCTCAGATAACTGCCGTAGCATTGCTTTTTTGCACATGTAGTAGCACACTTGGTTGAAACTGACTTTTTGGAGTTGGGAAAGCTATCAGGGAACTGCTGAAATGAGGCGGCTTGTGGTCTTTCCCCCTCCTCCTTACCCCTAGTTGAATTAATACCCAATTTAACAATTTAAACAAGTGTCTGAGAACCAAGGAGAGAATTTCAGGAAAAGGCAATAGTGCTTTGCAAACAGCTGGGGTCCAGTAAAGTTGAATCAGTGAGCTGAGCAAGAAGAGGGCAACAACACAGATTCAGAGCAAATACAGGAAGGTGGGGAAGAAAGATAGCAGGGGGAGGTAGGGTGGCAGCAAAAGAGTAAGGAATATCAGGATCCATGAGACCTGCAACAACTTGCACATTTGACTTAGCGTCCCGATATTTTCATCCTAGCTTGGTCTGTTATTTGGCTGAAATCTGTGTCCTGAAGCAAACGTTTTAGGTGGGGTTGATATTAGGATCCCAGGAAATCTTTACATAGAGGCTGGATTTAAATCCACTCCACTCTCTTATTCCCACCCATTTAATATTGTCACACTTCCTGACACGTTATACTGGCAGGGACTGAAAAGGAAGACTGACCTGCTCTTGGCCTTTTCTTCCCACATCCACTTTTTATCTGCACAAATAGTACATAAACATAATGCTTGAGAATTGCAAAATGTTCAAGGTGATTTTTAAAATATGGCTATCAGATGAAAATATCAAGAAGTATTTTATGTTGTCTTAGTTAGACTCTTGAGTAACTTGTGCTGTGTGATAACATTCTTTACTGTCATTACTCTTGGAACACAATAGCCTTCTTTCTGGTCTCCTTCCTGCCCCTTGTACTTCTCTCCACACAGCAACCAGCGACTGGTACGGACTGAATGTGTGTGTCCCCCCCATTCATATGTTGAAGCCCTAATTCCCAATGGGATAGTATTTGGAGATGGAGACTTTGGGAGTTAATTATAATAAATGAAGTCATAAAGGTGGAGCCTTCATGATGAAATCAGTGTTTTTATACGAAAACACACCAAAGCGCTCTTGTGCGCTGTCTCCACTGTCTCTTTCTCTGTCTCTCTCTCGTATCTGCCATGAAAAAACACACTGAGAGTGAAGGGATGACCGTCTGCAACCTGGGAGACAGTCCTCCTCACCAGAATCTGACCATGTTGACACCCTGATCTCAGAATTCCAAGCTTTCAGAATATGAGAAAAATATGTTTCTGGTTACACCACCCAGTTTACAATTTTATGTTATGACATCCCAAGCTAATTAATATAGCCATCTCTCAAAAATGTACATTATATCTGAAACTTTCCTGCTGAAAACGTTTTAAGGACTACTTATTTCTCCTGGAATAAAATTAAAATCCTTATCATAGTCTACAAGGTGCTGAATAGTCTTTTCTTCAACCTCATCTCATATTGTCCCATGAAAAGCCATTTTCCACCACAGAAACTTTGCACTATTCATCCCTGCCTGCATGGCTCATCTTCCACTGCTTATTTTATTTATTCACCTTATAAATATTTCTAGTTACTATGCCAATGATATACATGATAACTTTCTGCATACTTTTTTATTGTTTGTCTCTCTATATACTGTTATGTAATGAAGAACATAAACTACATGAGGACAGATATGTTGTCATTTCCTTTCATTGCTGTGTTCCTTGCACATAGTACAGCATTGGAGACATAACAGGTACCTATAAAACATTCATGGAATGAGTGATTACTAGTCTAGAATTCTCAGAGTATTTTCATTGACATGAAAAAACTCACTTCCTTCTTTGATTCTTTGTTATAATTTTGTTTTATTTAGCTTGGGGTTCATTATAAAACATATTTACCTTTCAATTCCACATTTTTTAAAATTTTATTTATGTATTATTATTATACTTTAAATTCTAGGGAACATGTGCATAATGGGCAGGTTTGTTACATATGTATACTTGTGCCATTTTGCTGTGCTGCACCCATCAACTCGTCAGCACCCAACAACTCATCATTTACATCAGGTATAACTCCCAATGCAATCCCTCCCTCCCCTCCCCATGATAGGCCCCCTCGGTGTGTATGCCCCTTCCCAAGTCCAAGTGATCTCATTGTCTGCTCCCACCTATGAGTGAGAACATGATACTTGGCTTCTGTTCTTGTGATAGTTTGCTAAGAATGATGGTTTCCAGCTGCACCATGTCCCTCATGAAAGGACACAAACTCATCCTTTTGATGGCTGCATAGCATTCCATGGTGTATAATGCCACATTTTCTTAACCCAGTCTGTCACTGATGGACATTTGGGTTGATCTCCCAAGTCTTTGCTATTGTGAATAGTGCTCTAAATAAACATACGTGTGCATGTGTCTTTATAGCAGCATGATTTATAACTTTGCATATAAATTTGCACATACAACATATGGGTACATCTAGTTCTAGATCCTTGAGGAATCGCTTTATACTGTTTTCCATAATGGTTGAACCAGTTTACAATCCCACCAACAGTGTAAAAGTGTTCATTTCTCCACATCTCCCAGCACCTGTTGTTTCTGACTTTTAATGATCGCCATCTTACCTGTGTGAGATGCTGCATTCATTGTGGTTTTGATTTGCATTTCTCTGATGTCCAATGATGATGAGCATTTTTCATGTGTCTGTTGGCTGTATGAATGTCTTCTTTGAGAACTGTCTGTTCATCCTTTGCCCACTTTTGATGTTGTTTGTTTTTTTCTTGTAAATTGTTTTGAGTTCTCGTAGGTTCTGATATTGTAGCCCTTTGTCAGATGAGTAGATTGCAAAAAATTTTCTCCATTCTGTGGTTACCTGTTCACTCTTGATGGTAGTTTCTTTTGCTGTGCAGAAGCTTTTAATTTAATGAGATCCCATTTGTCAATTTTGGCTTTTGCTGCCATTGCTTTTTGGTGTTTTAGACATGAAGTCTTTGCCCATGCCTATGTCCTGAATGGTACTACCTGTAGGTTTTCCCTCTAGGGTTTTATGGTATGAGTCTAACATTTAAGTCTCAAATCCGTCTTGAATTAATTTTTCGTGATAAGGAGTAGGGAAAGGATCCAGTTTCAGCTTTCTACTTATGGCTAGCCAATTTTCCCAGCACCATTTATTAAATAGGGAATCCTTTCCTCTATTTCTGTTTCAGGTTTGTCAAAGATCAGATGGCTGTAGATGTGTGGTATTATTTCTGAGGACTCTCTGTTCGTTCCATTGGTCTATATCTCTGTTTTGGTACCAGTACCATGCTGTTTTGTTACTGTAGCCTTGTAGTATACTTTGAAGTCAGGGTAGCCGGATGCCTCCAGCTTCGTTCTTTGACTTATCGTCTTGGAGATGCGGCTCTTTTTGGTTCCATATGAATCCTTTAAAGCAGTTTTTTCCAATTCTGTGAAGGAAACCTACTGCAGCTTGGATGGGGATGGCATTGAATCTATAAATTACCTGGGCAGTATGGCCATTTTCATGATATTGATTCTTCCTATCCATGAGCATGGTATGTTCTTCCATTTGTTTGTGTCTCCTTTATGTCACTGAGCAGTGGTTTTGTAGTTCTTGAAGAGGTCCTTTGATCCCTGTAAGTTGGATTCTAGGTATTTTTATTCCTCTTTGAAGCAATTGTGAATGGAAGTTCATTCATGATTTGACTCTGTTTGTCTGTTGTTGGTGTATAAGAACACAGGATTTTTGCATTACGAATTTTGTATCCTGAGACTTTGCTGAAGTTGCTTATCAGCTTAAGGAGATTTTGGGCTGAGACAATGGGATTTTCTAAATATACAATCATGTCATCTGCAAACAGGGACAATTTGACTTTTCTTTCCTAACTGAATACCCTTGATTTCTTTCTCTATTCTGATTGCCCTAGCCAGAACTTCCAACACTATGTTGAATAGGAGTGGTGAGAGAGGGCATCCCTGTCTTGTGCCAGTTTTCAAAGGGAATGCTTCCAGTTTTGCCCATTCAGTATGATATTGGCTGTGGGTTTGTCATAAATAGCTCTTATTATTTTGGTGATATGTTCCACCAATAACCAATTTATTGAGCTGCTTTTAGCATGAAGGGCTGTTGAATTTTGTCAAAAGCCTTTTCTGCATCTTATTGAGATAATCATGTGTTCTTGTCTTTGGTTCTGCTTATATAAATACGGTGTTTATTGATTTATAATGTTAACCAGCCTAGACCAGGGATGAGTTTCTCCACTTCATCATGGTGGATAAGCTTTTGATGTGCTGCTGATCCGCTTTTGCCAGTATTTTATTGAGGATTTTGCATCGCATATTCACTGTATATTGGTCTAAAATTCTCTTTTTTGTTGTGTCTCTGCCAGGCTTTGGTATCAGGATGATGTTGGCCTCATAAATGGTTTAGGAGGATTCCTCTTTTTTCTATTGATTGGAATAGTTTCAGAAGAATGGTACCAGCTCCTCCTCTTGTACCTCTGGTAGAATTCAGCTGAATCCATATCAGGTCCTGGACTTTTTTTTTCGCTGGTATTATTAATTATTGCCTCAATTTCAGAGCTCAAGTATTGGTCTATTCAGGGATTCAACTTCTGGTTTAGTCTGAAAGAGTGTATGTCCAGGAAATTATCCATTTCTTCTAGATTTTCTAGTTTATTTAGGCTTTTGAGGTATTCTCTGATGTAGTTTCATTTCTGGGTTGGTGGTGATATCCCCTTTATTTTTTTATTGCATCTATTTGATCTTTCTCTCTTTTTCTTCTTTGTCTTGTTAGCGTAGTCTGTCAATTTTGTTGATCTTTCTTTAAAACCAACTCCTGATTCATTACTTTGAGGTTTTGTGTCTCTATGTCCTTCAGTTCTGCTCTGATCTTAGCATTTTGCCTCTCTAAGGCTTTTGAATGTTTGTTCTTTTGCTTCTGGTTCTTTTAATTGATGTTAGGTGTCAATTTTAGATCTTTTTCTTTGCTTTCTCTTGTGGGCATTTTAGTACATACATTTCCCACATTACTGCTTAAATGTGTCCCAGAGATTCTGTATTGTCTCTTTGTTCTCATTGGTTTCAGCATCTTTATTTCTGTCTTCATTTCATATAAAAAATCTAGTGCAGTCATTCAGGAGCAGGTTGTTCAGTTTCCATGTAGTCGAGTGGTTTTGATTGAGTTTCTTAGTCCTGAGTTCTAGCTTGACGTACTGTGGTTTGAGAGACAGTTTGTTATAATTTCTGTTCTGTACATTTGTTGAGGAGGCATTTCCAATTATGTAATTAATTTTGGAATAAGTGTGATGTGGTGCTGAGAAGAAATGTAGTCCGTTGATTTGGGGTGGAGAGTTCTATAGATGTTCATTAGGTCTGCTTTGCTGCAGAGATGAGTTCAATTCTTGGATATCCTTGTTAACTTCTGTCTCTGTAGATCTGTCTAATGTTGACAGTGGAGTGTTGAATTCTTCCATTATTATTGTATGGGATCTTAAGTCTCTTTGTAAGTCTTTAAGGACTTGCCTTTTATGAATCTGGGTGCTCCTGTATTGGGTGCATATATATTTAGATATTAGCTCTTCCTGTTGAATTGATCCTTTTACCATTATGTAATGGTCTTTGTTCCTTTTGATCATTGATGGTTTAAAAGTCTGTTTTATCATAGACTAAGTATTGCAACCCCTGCTTTCTTTTTGTTTTCCATTTGCTTGGTAAATCTTCCTCCATCCCTTTATTTTGGAGCTTCCATGTATGTCTCTGCGTGTGAGATGGGTCTCCCTGGAATACAGCAAACTGATGGGTCTTGACTCTTTTATCCAGTGTGCCAGTCTGTGTCTTTTTAATTGAGCATTTAGTCCATTTACATTTAAGGTTAAGATTGTTATGTGTGAACTTGATCCCGCCATTATGATATTAACTGGTTATTTTGCTCGTTAGTTGATGCAGTTTCTTCCTAGCCCTCGATGGTCTTACATTTTGGCATGTTTTGCAATGGCTGGTACCGGGTTGTTCCTTTCCATGTTTAGTAAGCCCCTTCAGGGTCTCTTGTGGGCAGGCCTTAGTGGTGACAAAATCTCTAAGATTTGCTGATCTGTAAAGGATTTTATTTTCTCCTTCACTTATGAAACTTAGTTTCACATGGATATGAAATTCTACTTAAAATTCCTTTCTTTAAGAATGCTGAATATTGGGCCCCACTCTCTTCTGGCTTGTAGAGTTTCTGTTGAGAGATCTGCTGTTGGGTCTGATGGGCTTCCCTGTGGGTAACCCGACCTTTCTCTGGCTGCTCCTAAGATTTTTTCCTTCATTTCAACTTCTAGTGAATCTGGCAATTGGTGTCTTGGAGTTGCTCTTCTCGAGGAGTATCTTTGTGGTGTTCTCTGTATTTCCTGGATTTGAATGTTAGCCTGGCCCTACTAGGTTGGGGAAGTTCTCCTGATGATATCCTGAAGTGCTTTTTCTCTAACTGTTCCATTTTCTCCCCTTTCATTTTCAGGCACCCTAATCGATGTAGATTTATCTTTTACATAATCCCATACTTCTGGTTTTTAACGGTTTCTCTTTCTCACTTCATTTCGTTCATTTGATCCTCAATCGCTGAAATTCTTTCTTCCAGCTGACCGAGTCGCTTACTGAAGCTTTCAGCATTTGTCAATGTGATTTCTCGCGGTTTTCATGGTTTTCATCTCTCACTGCTCGGCACCTCCACACCACCAGCCTACCTGTTCTCCTGCTCTTTCTGATTTTAGTTTCTTTTGTGACCCGGTAATGTGTAATTCTCCTTTAGCTCTGAGAAGTTTGATGGACTGAAGCCTTCTTCATCCTCACAAAGTCATTCTCTGTCAAGCTTTGATCCATTGTTGGCGACGAAGCCAAGGCCCTTGCCGGGGAGATGTGCTCTTATTTTTGAATTTCCAGCTTTTCTGCCCTGCTTTTTCCCCATCTTCGTGGTTTTATCTGCCTCTGGTCTTTGATGATGGTGACGCATCGATGGGGTTTTAGGTAGGTGTCCTTCCCGTTTGATAGTTTTCCTTCTAACAGTCAGGACCCCCAAATGTAGGTCTGTTGGAGATTGCTTGGAGGTCCACCTAGACCCTGTTTGTCAGTGTTAGCAGCAGAGGCTGCAGAAGATAGAATATTGCTGAACAGCGAGTGTACCTGTCTGATTCTTGCTTGGAAGCTTCCTCCTCAGGGTGTACTCCACCCTGTGAGGTGTGGGGTGTCAGACTGCCCCTAGTGGGGATGTCTCCCAGTTAGGGCTACTCAGGGTCAGGGGACCCACTCTGGAACAGGCAGTCTGTCCTCTCAGATCTCTTCAACCTCCTGCTGGGAGATCCACTGCTCTTCTTCAAAGCCGCCGACAGAGTCGCTTTATGCCTGCTGCAGAGGTTTCTTGCTGCTTTGTTGTGCTATCTGTGCCCCAACCCCTGTGAGGTGGAGTCTACAGAGACAGGCAGGGTTTTCTTGAGCTGCTGTGAGCCCCACCCAGTTCGAGCTTCCCAGCAGCTTTGTTTACTTACTTAAGCCTCAGCAATGGCGGGCGCCCCTCCCCCAGCCTCCCTGCTGCCTTGCGGTTAGATCGCAGACTGCTGTGCTAGCAATGAGGGAGGCTCCGTGGGCGTGGGACCCTCCCGGCCAGGTGTAGGATATAATCTCCTGGTGTGCCTGTTTGCTTAAAGTGGGAGTTACCCGATTTTCCAGGTGTTGTGTGTCTCAGTTCCCCTGGCTAGGAAAAGGGATTCCCTTTCCCCTTGCTCTTCCCAGGTGAGGCGATGCCTCGCCCTGCTTCAGCTCTTGCTGGTTGGGCTGCAGCAGCTGACTAGCACCGATTGTCTGGCACTCCCTAGTGAGATGAACCCAGTACCTCAGTTGAAAATGCAGAAATCACCGGTCTTCTGTGTCGCTCGCGCTGGGAGTTGGAGACTGGAGCTGTTCCTATTCGGCCATCTTGCTCCGCCTCAATTCCACATTTTTAATTAAACATGGGCTGGTTCATGGCTGGGAAAAATCCTGTTTATATAATATCTATTATTTCCTCACATGTATCTAGAAGGCTTCTCCACAATAATAACTTTTAACCTGGTAAACTGAGACCCAGCTTTGAGCCCTGAACTTAGAGGGGCCTACCCTGGCTCTCCAGGACCTCACCTCTCCAATGGGTCAGGAGTCCATGGGGCCAAGAGGATACACTCACCCAGGACCTACCCACTGATTTTATGATCAGATGCCATGACACATAGAAATCTAGAATCCCACACTCAAATCACCCAAGCCTGCTTCTAGGTCCTACAGTACCTCTTTTTTCAAGACTGGGTCCAGCATGTACCACACACCTTGGCCTGAGGAAAGCTATTACCATAGGTGTGAGCAGAGTCTAGACAAGTATACTGGGGTGTCTATATGCCTCTGTGCAAGGCAGGACAGACCAAGTGTGGAGATGGGAAGAGAAATCAGCCTAACAATCAGTAATTCCAGAATCTGTCAGACAGACTTGGCCCCAAGAGTAAAGAGGCCTTGGGTTCAGGCATTCACCCCAAGACATTTGCTGAGTTGTTGTACAAGCTTGGAGTTGGAATAAAAAAGACTAGTCATAGAAAATTAAGAAAAGAATAAAATGAAGAAAATTTACTGTTAATAAAGAAGTTTTAAGAGTTAAAGAAACCCTAAAGTAAAAATTATATTACTAGGAAAGTTTGTTTATCTATTAAGGTTTTTTTTTTTGGCTACAGTATGAAGATTTTTAAAACACTATAAGTTTCATATATTACCTTTTCTCACGAGCCAATTCTTGCAAAGGTAAAGAAAATTAGTTACTTCCTGTTTCTTCATAAGTATTTTTGAAGAATTTAATGTAGACTAGAAAGTGATTTTTAAAATGCTTTGTGCCAATCTTCCAGAAGTTCTGCAAAGTTGTACTGATTGCCTCTGTAGCTATAAAATGGCAAAGTTAGTGTTAATGGTCAGGGTAGAAGGATGGCTATGGATCAATTTTCATGGAGTAGCTTTGCTTCCCGCCTGAGGTGACATGAAAGCAGCCTTTTACCCTGAATTAAAAGAGCAACTATCTAGATTTATATCCACTCCCTTATTTTATTCTGGTTTATACTCATAAGTAAGGAATTTAAGCTATATAAAATATGTATTCCCCCAAAACTGGAACCACATAAAAAAGAGAGCATATAACTAAATTATTATTACATTTGCAGTTTTTAACAGACCCTAATGTGATTAATCTTAAAATTTTGTTATGGGTAACAACTATCATTGCACATATTTAAAATTGTCTAACTAGAGACAATTGGCTTTGATATTACACAATTGCCAGTTAGAAGTCCTTAGAAGTTTTGTAAGCATAGAGAAGTAAAGTAATTCTTAAAAACCTGAATGAAATAAGCAAAGATGAGATCAGAAAGGTAAAAGTGAATTCAAAAAATAAAAGAGCTAAACAGAAATACAATTGGATCTGTTGATGAGGGCAATAAAAGTAAACAATGAAAATTATTTTTGACCAGGCTGATGGGATTTGAAGTGTTAAAAAGTACCTCTTCTTTTCTTTTTCTTAAAACAAAGAAAACACTTTCCTTTCTCTGTCTATAAACTTATATGTGATCAGGTAGGAAAGAGATTTTGACAGTCAAAATATAGATTGGGGCGAGGACAATATGGTTCATAGATTTTATTAATAGAATTTTTAAAAATCAAAGTCTTCAATGAACATTCCATGCACATTCATTGTTCTCAAAGTTGCCCAAGTAAAACTATACGAAACCACATATTAGATTCATCGAGCTACACTGCAAATTATATATTAAGTATTGGCTTGTATAATTTTCTTGTAAGATATGGTATTTACTTTATCTTCAATTAGTAAATACAGAGCTTATAAATATCTAGTGAATTCTGTTTATAGGGGGCACAAAAATCTAAACATTAAAATCTTGAATTATTACATGGTAGGGTTTGGACTAAGATGAAATGGTAGTGAAATGAGTATCTTTGATAGTGTTACATAAGAAGCATAGAGTCCAACACTTTTCATAGTGAAAAGCTATTTTCAGGTGCTTTATTGCCAATCTGGTGCCTTCTCTCTGCCAAAAATTTAGGTGCTTGTGTGAACACATATACAGCACCAAAGTACAGATTGGAGAACGCACAAGGAATGTCATCCCCAGGAAATAAGCAACCATGGTTGGCATTTTGCAGAGCATATTGAAACAAAGTACACCTTAAATTTCAGTATCACATAGACATCAGCATAAAACTATAGGACCATAGAAAGACTGTTGGTGAAATCTGAAGTTTGAGCCTTTCTAGTAGAGATGCTGAAATTAGGCACCATTTAATACAAATTGGCATGGCACACACATATAGATTATAGACTCAGAATATGAACATTCAGACAAGACTAATTTTGAGATACCAGTTATCTAATGTGAATGGCCTGGAAGTAAATACCAGAATCACTCTGGATATTGCTTGTAGTTTTGAAAATCCAGCCAGATGTATTATCATTCCTAATAAATTGTGCATAGTTCTTATTTCATGTTGTGGAATTATTCTTCTCATGTAATTTTGAGTTTAATAAAAAATAAAGTCCTGAAGAAAAGGATCTCAAAAAGCAGGTATTTGTAAAGAGATTTATTTATCTGGGTAAACCCACTAAAATTTTAGTGAGTATTTGGGTGCTCAGATTTTAAAATCAGGCAAGAATTATTCCAGCTGAATGGTGTTTAAAGAGAATAAGGCTTATTATTTTCTGGATGAGTTTTACCTAATCCTGGAATGCATGTAAGATAGGCTGTAGTCTACAGTTTTTGCACGTAAAATCATTCAGACTTTAACACAATGAAGTTGCCTTTTCATTCTTGATGAATATCCATTAAATACAGAGTCACAGAACAAGACAATATCAGAAAGAAGTGACTGGGAGTGGTGGCTTATGCCTGTGATTCCAGCATTTTGGGAGGCCAAGGTGAGTGGATCATGAGGTCAGATCAAGACCATCCTGGCTAACCCGGTGAAACCCCGTCTCTACTAAAAATACAAAAAATTAGCCAGGCATGGTGGCACGTACCTGTAGTCCCAGCTACTCAGGAGGCTGAGGCAGGAAGATGACTTGAACCCAGGAGGCAGAGGTGGCAGTGAGCCGAGATGGCACCACTGCACTCCAGCCTGGGTGACAAAATGAGACTTCATCTAAAAAAAAAAAAAAATTGTATAATTTTTCTGAAGCACAAAATTAAAAGTTGTATATATTATCACTTGGGAAGACTGAGACTTGGAGTTAATTGTTGAGTTTCCTAGAATACAATATAAATATTTCTTATGGAGCCTTTTAGGATATCTCAGGTGATCAGATTATGGTTACTAGGCAAACGCAAAAGTAAGTTTTAAAAACATTCTACTTCTTGTTCACAATGGAATTTAGTTGGTCTGATAAATCATGTATGTGCTATCAATTCTCTTTCTTACTGATAATGGGTCAATACAATTATATGCAGTTCTAACTCCGCAACTGGACAGACAAAATGTTGCATGTAAAATATTAAACTTAACAAACCTAAGCATCAGTCATTTAAAATGCAAGTAGCTGGTCTTGTAGAACCATTCATATTTTCCTAAATCCAACATATTCTCTCATATCACTTCACCTCTATACAAGTTCCTCAGAATGACCCTCTTCTCTTTCTAATTTGGCTAATTCCTGCTCACCTGTTAAAACTCAACTCACCCATCACATTCTCCAGGCATCCTTCCTTATCATCCTTCTGCCCATTTCAGTTATTCTGGTTTGGACATTCTCTTTCTGTGTTTCCATAACCTGCCAGGCTTTTGTCTGTCATAACACTTGTCCTCCAATGTTATGTTCATCTTTTTGTTTTTCTCCTTTAACAGAGAATACCAAATGTATCTATTAATTTTAAATTATCAGTGTAAGCAGTGTCAGATAGATAATAGGTGCTCAATACTAGGTGCCTAAAAAATTAAAGTTAGTATAAGACATTTTGCAGCATATGGAGTGATGTCAGACTGCAAGGGATTCAGTTTTTGATAGACTTTGATGTGTCAGAAAGGAGAAACATCAACTGCCATCAGTGAAAATGTCTTATTACTAGTCATCTGGAACAGTTCACATTTTGTGAACCTAATGAGTATAGAAGCCGCTTAAAGAGCCCTCTATCACATGAAATGGACAGCCCTCTTCAACCAGTGACATTGTTGATCTCAGGGCTATTCAACCTAAAAAGGTCATAAAATAAAAGACTGTTGATGTGAGATTCTGAAACACTCTATCACTATCATAATTTTCCCAGTTAACATATTTTTAGTGCCTATTCTGCATCAGGTATTAGTCCATTTTCACACTGCTATAAAGAACTACCTGAAACTGGGTGATTTATGCAGAAAAGAGGTTTAATTTACTCACAGTTCCACAGGATTAACAGGAAGTATGACACTTGGAGGACTTAGGTAATTTACCATCAGGGCTGAAGGTGAAGGGTAAGTAAGGACCTTTTTCACATGGTGGCAGGAGAGAGAGAGAGAGAGTGAAGGGGGACATGTCATACACTTTAAAACCATCAGATCTCCTGAGAGCTCACTATTCATGAAACAGTAAGGGGAAATGTGCCACTATGATCTAATCACCTTCCACCTGGCCCCTCCCCTGACACATGGGGATTACATTTGGACATGAGATTTGGGTGGGGACACAGAGCCAAACTATATCAGGTATCCATAAGCATTTTATGTACATTATTTTTATTTAATCATTACAACTTAATTGAAATAGGCATTGGTATTTCATATATACTGCAGATGGGAAAATTGAGAATTTGGGGAATAAGTAAGTTGCTCAAAGTCAGACAGTAATAGAATTTCAATGCTGGTCTATCTCTAATGATCATGATCTCCACTGTTCAGCTATTCTGTTTCCATTAGATACAGCCTGGAATATTCACTGGTGTTTCATTTCCCTACTTATTGTCACCATCAGTTATTTTCTGACTCTTCCCCTTCACAACAGTTGACTCTATAACTGACCGTGACTCCTCAAGCACCCTCTTCCAGTGTTAATCTAGCAGCAGGACTAATTTATCAAGACTGGGGAGAATAAGAGGAAAGTTTGATCTTCTCACTTGAAACTCCTACTCTCCTCCATTTCCTTCTGCTAAAGTATTCATTATGCAGAATGGAACACAGAATTAAAACAGAAGGAAATGGGTGGGTGACATGACTTTGCTCTGTGTTCCCACCCAAATCTCATCTTGAATTGTAATCATCTCCACATGTCAAAGGCAGGGCCAGGTGGAGATAATTGAATCATGGGGGCAGTTTCCCCCATGCTGTTCCCGTGATAGTGAGTTCTCACAAGATCTGATGGTTTTGTAAGGGGCTTCCCTCTTCACTCCACACTCATTCTCTCTCTTGCCACCCTGTGAAGAGGTGCCTTCCACTGTGATTGTGAGTTTCCTGAGACCTCCCCAGCCATGTGGAACTGTGAGTCAATTAAACCTCTTTTCTTTTTGAATTACCCAGTCTCGGGTATTTCTTCATAGCAGTGTGAGAATAGACTAATACAACGGAGAAGGGAATAACCTTAATTTTGCTTTTTCCATCCCTAATCCTAACACCATCACCACACTTCTTCTACTGAAACACTTACAATGTGATTATGTGATGAGAAGAAAAGAGACAGAGATGAGAAAAGGAAATCATGTGGAAAATATGAGGGTAAATACTATCAACATTTTTTCTTCCATATTTACCAGTCAAATCCCCCCAACTCCCAAACTCACTTCTTATCCCTTGTATGAATAAACATTTCTGTTTAAGTATAATACATAGAGTGTACAAATCATAAATGTATTTTAATAATTTTTTACAAAATGGACACATTTATAATCACCACCCATGTCAACAAACAGAACAGTATCAACACATTGTGAATTTAAATTGCACTTTCCTGGTGATTAATAAGTTGCAACAACTCAGATATTTAATAGTCATTTGAGTATTTTATTTAGTGATCTGTCTTTTCAAGTCTTGCCTATTTTTAAAATTGTGTTGCCTGTCATCTTTTATTAACTTGTAAGAGTGATACACACGCACACAAACACACACATACATAACATATATATGTTGTATGTATTGCAAATATTTTCTTTCCCTTATTTGTTTGCCTTTGAAGAGTATTGTCTTTGATGAAATTAGGATTTTTTAAATTTTAATATAGTTTTACATAATTCTATATAATTTTTTAGTCTTCTGTAATCCATGAATTGTAATGTAATCCAACTTATCAATATTTTTTTCTAATGATTAGTACATTTTGTGGTCTGTTGAAGAAATCTTCACTGCAAAATTATGAAGATATTCTCTTATGTTATCTTCCAGAAGCTATGTTTTATCTCATGTAAATTTTGATCTATAATCCATCTGGAAGTGATTTTTGAGTGTAGAGTGAACTCTGTGTTAAGAATCATTTTTTCTTCTGAATATGCAATTAACTCATTATTATTTTTTTGAAAAGCCCTCCTTTCTCCACAGCATTGTGTCACCTTTGCCCTAAGTCAATTGTTAGTAGTGGTGACAATCTGCTGCTGGACTCTCTTTTGCCCTGATTTAATTGTTTATTCAAGTGCCAATGCCATACTCTCTTAATTTATGTAATGTCTTCAAATTTTGTTCTTTTTAGAATAGTTTGGCTTCTTGAGACTCTTTGCATTCCATTAGTCCTAAAATCTGATTGCCCATTTTTACAAAAATATAAACGACACAAAATACTTGCTAGAATTTTTACAGGAATTGCATTAACACATAAGCCAATTTGCAGAAAATTGAAATCTATTGAATACTGAGTCTTCCAGTCTAAAACTTGGTATATTGGTAACATCTCAGTTTTTTCAGGTCTCTTTAATGCTTCTCACAATAACTTATTGATTTGCATGTTTAGAACTTTTACATACTTTGTCATTTCCTACATATTTTATTTATTATGCTTTTTTAAATGTGAGTTTTTAGTTTTATCTCTAATTGGTGGTACATATAAATACATTTGCTTTTAAAATACTGTTCATCTGTGCAAAGACATTGCTTAAGTTGTACTGCTTTTAGTAATTTATCTGTATTTACTTTGGAATTTTAAATGTATGAACATGTAAACCGTAAATAAAAGTTTTATTTCTTTATTTACCATTCTTCTACTTTCTTCCTTCCTTTTTCCTTCCTTACCTCCTTCTCCCCATCTCCTGTCACTTTTCCATCTCTCTTCAACTCTCTTCTTCTTGTTCTTCCTCTTCTCTTGTTCTCTTTTTTTCTCTCTCTGTATCTCTCTCCCTGTCCCATCCTTCTTTTACTTTTTTTTGGTTTTTGCCATATTGTACTAGTAGAAACCTTCAAAATGGTAATGAATACAAATGGTAATACAGTACATTCTTATCTTATTCCCAGTCCCATTATGAAAACTTTTAATCCTATAGCATTAAATATAATGTTTATTGTAGATATTATGTTATAGATACCTTTTATCAGATAAGAAACTTTTCTTCTAATCATAATTTTCTAAGATAATTTAATTACGGTCTTTAATCATTTCCAATGCTTTTCCTGCATCTTTTGAGGTCTTTGTAGAATTTCCCTTTTTATTTTGCTAATGTGATGAATTACTTTAATTTTATAATATTAAAGAAACCTCGCTTTCTAGAATAAGTTCAAGTTTGTTGTAATATAGTTTTTAAAGTATATATATTTGAATTTTATTTGTTCATAATTTCACAAACATTGCATTCTATTTATAAAATATATTGACTTGTAATTTTCTGTTCTTATAATGAACTAGTCAAGTTTTAGTATCGAGCTTTCATTAGCCTTAAAAAATAATTAGAGAACTTTTACTTGTGTGTTTTAGACTAGTTTGTATGGATGGTACTATTTTTCTTAAACAGCTTTGAAGAAATAACTATTACATTGTCTGATTCTTACCTGTCTTTGATATTGTTGGAAATTTTTAGTTCCAGTTTCAATTTGTTGTAAGCTCTTTATAGTATTTTTATATTTTATAATAAAATCTGTAAAATAAATCTACCTGTTTGTTTCTGATGTTAGTAATTAGTACCTTCTTCCACGTATAATTTCAATTGTTTATTTTTATATATAGGATATCAGTTGACTTTTGTATATTGACTTTGTATCTTGTGAAATTTCAATGCTCACGTTTTAATTCCAGGAATTTTTTTATTGTTGTTGATTCTATAGAATGCTTTTACCTAGGCAATTATGTCATCTATGAATAAAGACAGCTTTATTTTTTTCTTCTCAACTAACATGTATTTATTTCATTTTCTTGTCTTATTGCATTAGCTATGACTTTCACTACAATGTTGAATGGAAGCGGCAAGAAAGGACATCCTTGTCTTGTTCCTGATCTCAGGAGAAAGGCGTTCAGTTTCTTACCAGTAAGTATGATGTTAGTTTTTCTGTAGCTATTCTTTATAAAGTTTAGTGAGTTCCTTCTATTTCCAGTTTGCTGAGGGCTTTCTTTTTTCTTTTCTTTTCTTTTCTTTTCTTTTTTTTTTTAATCATGATTAGGTGTTGGATTTTGTCAAATGCTTTCTCTGCAACAATTAACAGGATCATATGATTTTTCTTCTTAAACCTGTTGATGTGGTGGGTTGTACTGATTGTTTCTGATATACCACCTAAATCCCACTTAGCTATTGCTATGGTTTGAATGTTTGTCTCCTCTAAAACTCATGTTGAAATCTCATTGCCAGTGTAATGGTATTGGGAGGTGGAATCTTTAAAATATTGTTAGGCCACAACAGATATACCCTCATAGGAGTTTCAATGCCTTAAATAAAAAAGTCTTCAGGAGTGAGCTCTCTCTCTTACCCTCTCACCTCTTGGTGTGTAATAATGCAGCAAGAAGGCCTTCATCAAAAGCAAGCAGCTTGGTATTGAAATTTCCAGTCTGCAGAACTATATGCCAATAAATGTCTGTTTATTATAAATTATAGAGTCTTTGGTATTCTGTTGTAGCAGCACAAAAGAGACTGAAACAGCTATGGTGTAGCTGTTTTTTTTATATATATATATACATTGCTGAATTCAATTTGCTTTGTTGAAGATTTTTGCATCTAAGTTCATGACAGATGTTGAGCTGTAGTTTTCCTTTCTTGTAATGTCTTTATCTGGTTTTGGAAATATGATAATGTTGACCTCATAGCATAATTTAGAAAATGTTAGTGCTCTGTTTTATTGAAAATATTGTAACAAATTGGCATTATTTCTTTCTTAAATGTTTAGTAAAATTTACCAGTGTAACCATCTGGAACTGGGTTTCCTTTTTTTGAAAGATTATTTATTAAAGTTTTTAAATAAACATATAAATATTTACATTGTTTCCCCTTGTGTGAGTTTTGATAGTTTGTGTCTTTCAAGGAAATTCATGGGCATAGCATTGTTCATAGCATTCCTTTGTCATCCTATTATTGTTCCTGTGACGAGTAAGGATGCTCTCTCTTTTATTTCTGATAAATTGCATGTTCTTTCATTTTTTTCTTGATTAACATGGCTAGAATTTTTTAATTTTATAATTATTTTAAAATAATCAAATATTAAATGTATTGAATTTGTCTATTGTTTCTATTTTCAAATTTTAATCATTTCTGTTTAATTTTTATTGGTTTCTTTTCTTGTGCTTGCCTTAGGTTAAATTTTTATTCTTCTTCTAGCTTCTTAAAATGGAAGCTTATATTATTGATTTTAGATAGTTTTTCTTTTCTGATATATGTATTTAGTGTTTTAACTAAAAATTTCCCTCTTAATACTTTCACTGCATCCCACAAATTGTAATTTGTATTTTTTATTTCGCTTAGTCCAAAATGTATTTTATTCATTTTGAGACTTCTTCTTTGACCCATGTGTTATTTAGAAGTGTTATTGCTTAATCTCCAGATATTTGATAATTTGCTTGTTATTGATTTATATTTTAATTTCATTGTCATCTGAGGACATACTTTGTATGATTTTTATCCCTTTAAATTTAAGGTATATTTTATGGCCAAAAATGTGGCCTATCTTAATGAATGTTCCATATGAGTTTGAAGAGAATGTGTGTTCTGCTTTTGTTTAAGGAACTATTCTTTAAATATCAATTAGTTGGAACTGATCAATAGTGCTGTTCAGAACAACTATATACTTACTGATTTTCTGCCTGCTGAATCTATCAACTACTGAAAGAGGGCTTTTGAAGTCTCTAACTATAATAGTGGACTTGTCCATTTCTTTTTATAGTTTTAACAGTTTTTCTCTCGTATTTTGATGCTCTATTGTTAGGTGCCTATACGTTAAAAATTGTTATGTCTTCATAGAGTATTGACCTTTCTATCATTATGTAGCGCTCCTGTTTATCCCTGATAATTTTCCCTATTCTAAAATCTGCTTTTGTCTGAAATTAATATAGCTACTCCAACTTTCCATTAATTAGTGTTAGCATGATATGTAATTGTTCTTCCTTTTACTTTTAATTTATTTGAATGTTTATATTTAAAATATATTCCTTGTAACAACATTGCTGTCATTACTTTCACTTGTTCATGATATAATTATCCAATACAATGTTGCTATTATTTACTTTTTAAATGTTTTTAAAAATTTATTTTTTATTTTTGACATATTGCAATTGAATATATTTACAGGGTACAATGTGATGTTTTGATATATATCTATGTTGTATCATGATCTAATCAGGGCAATTAGTGTAACCATCATCTCATGCATTTTCTGTGATGAGAATATTCAAAAGCCTCTTTTCTAAGTGTTTTGTGATATAGAATATTTTAATATTAACCATAGTCATCCTATTTGACAATAGAACAACCCAATTCATTTTTTTATTTAATTAACAATTTGCACTAATTGATCAACTTCTTACCGTTCTATTATTCCTCCTCCCTTTCCCAGTCTCTAGTAACCACTGTTTTACTCTGGTTTTATATCAAGTTTTTTAAAAAAGATTCCACATATGAGTGAGATTATACAGTATCTGTCATTTAGTCTCTGGCTTATTTCACTCAACATGATATTCTCCAGGTTCATCCCTGTTGTAACAAATGACAGGATTTTATTCTTTTTCACAGCTGAGTAATATTCCATTGTGTGTGTGTGTGTGTGTGTGTGTGTGTGTGTGTGTGTGTGTGTGTATCTCACAATTCCCTTATCCATTCATCTGTTGTTAAACTTTTAGGTTGATTCCATATGTTGGCTATTGTAACTAGTGCTGCAATAAACATGAGAGTGCAAATATCTTTTTGACATACTGATTTCCTTTCCTTTGGATATACATGTAGTAGTGGCATTTCTGAATCATATAGTAATTCTGTGTTTAATTTATTGAGGAACCTATATACTGTTTTCCATTATGGCTGTACTAGTTTACAATCCCACCAAGAGTGTGTAAGTGTTTCCTTTTCTCACCATTTTAGCCAATACTTGATTTCTTTTATATTTTTGGTATTAGCCATTCCAACTGGAGTAAGGTGGTATCTCATTGTGGGTTTACTTTGTGTTAATGACACTGAGCATTTTTCATATACCAGTTGGCTATTTGCATGTCTTCTTTTGAAAAATATCTATTAAAGTTTGCCCATTTTTTTATTGTGTTATTTTTTCTATTTCCATTGAGTTGTTTAAGTTTCATACATTCTGGATATTAACCTTTTGTCAGACATAAAGTTTTTGTCTATTTTCTTTCCTTCTGTAGGTTTTCTCTTTACTGTGTCAATGTTTTCTTTGCTGTACAAAAGCTTTTGAGTGTGATTTAATTCCATTTGTCTATTTTTATTTTTGTTGCCTGTGACTTTGCAGCCTTATTAAAAAAAAAAAAAACACTTTTCCTCTCCTAGTTGTTTCATAGTTTTTAGTTTTACATTTAAGTCTAATTTATATTGAGTTGATTTTGTATATGTTGAGAGATAGTGGTCTAGTCATAGTCTTCCACATGTAGATATTCAATTTTCCCAACACTTATTTATTGAATAGATTGTCTTTCCCTCAATGTATGTTCTTGGTACCTTTGTTGAAAATTAGTTGGCTGTGGATGTGTTAATTTATTTCTGGGCAGGCTATTTGGTTCCATTAGTCTATGTGTCTGTTTTTATGACAGTACCATGCTGTTTTGTTTACTATACCTTTGTAGTATATTTTGAAGTCAGGTAGTGTAATGCATCCAGCTTTGTTCTTTTTGCTTAGGACTGTTTTGGTTATTCAGGGTCTTTGTAGTTTCATATGAATTTTACAAGAACAATTTGAACCCTCCTTTGCAATTTGGATGCCTTCTTTTTGTTTCTTTTGTCTAATTGCTCTGGCTAAGACTTACAGTATTATGCTGAACAGCAGTAGTGAAAGTCGGCATCCTTGTCCTGCTCAGCTAAATATCCACATCCTCATCTCAGATGCTGGGGCAGTGGAAGGGATTACTCAGCAGGGGATACTTGGCATAGAGACATGGTTCTCCTCAGTTAATTGGCAGTACCGGTGTGTGGGGGCTTACTTGTGAGGATAAGGCTGACCTTCTCCTTATCAGTAGATCAGTCCAGTTTATTAAAATTCCTCCACAGTTATCCTGTCCCCAAAAAGATTACAAATCAATTATACAGAGTATGACTAACAGAAATAAAGTGTGCTGGCTGCAGCTTCTGTATCCATGGATTCCGTATTAAGGGGAACCATATTCTTAGTGTGTTGCCAAGGGCTTACAGTTGCTGTTGTTTCTCACATTGGCCATGTTCCTCCATAACCCCTGAACCAGAATATACAAAGTCTGGAGTTAGATAACCATCTGACTTTTTTTTTTCTTTTTGAGCTGGGGTCTCACTCTGTCACCTGCCTGGAGTGTTGTGGCGTGATCTCGGCTCACTGCAACCTCTGCCTCCCTGGGCTCAAATCATCCTCTCACCTCAGCCTGCTGAGTAGCTGGTACCACAGGTGTGCCACCAAACCCAGCTAATTGTTTTTGCATTTTTGGCAAAGACAAGGTTTCACCATTTGCTCAGGCTCATCTTGAACTCCTGAGCTCAAGGAATCCACCTGCCTCAGCCCCCCAAAGTGCTGGGATTACAGGCATGAGCCTATGTGACCAGCCTATCTGACTTCTTTTTTTTTTTTTTTTTTTAATTTATTTATTATTATTATACTTTAAGTTGTAGGGTACATGTGCATAACATGCAGGTTTGTTACATATGTATACTTGTGCCATGTTGGTCTGCTGCACCCATCAACTCGTCATTTACATCAGGTATAACTCCCAATGCAATCCCTCCCCCCTACCCCCTCCCCATGATAGGCCCCGGTGTGTGATGTTCCCCTTCCTGAGTCCAAGTGATCTCATTGTTCAGTTCCCACCTATGAGTGAGAACATGCGGTGTTTGGTTTTCTGTTCTTGTGATAGTTTGCTAAGAATGATGGTTTCCAGCTGCATCCATGTCCCTACAAAGGACACAAACTCATCCTTTTTTATGGCTGCATAGTATTCCATGGTGTATATGTGCCACATTTTCTTAATCCAATCTGTCACTGATGGACATTTGGGTTGATTCCAGGTCTTTGCTATTGTGAATAGTGCTGCAATAAACATACGTGTGCATGTGTCTTTATAGCAGCATAATTTATAATCCTTTGGGTATATCCCCAGTAATGGGATGGCTGGGTCATATGGTACATCTAGTTCTAGATCCTTGAGGAATCGCCATACTGTTTTCCATAATGGTTGAACTAGTTTACAATCCCACCAACAGTGTAAAAGTGTTCCTATTTCTCCACATCCTCTCCAGCACCTGTTGTTTCCTGACTTTTTAATGATCGCCATTCTAACTGGTGTGAGATGGTATCTCATTGTGGTTTTGATTTGCATTTCTCTGATGGCCAGTGATGATGAGCATTTTTTCATATGTCTGTTGGCTGTATGAATGTCTTCTTTTGAGAAATGTCTGTTCATATCCTTTGCCCACTTTTTGATGGGGTTGTTTGTTTTTTTCTTGTAAATTTGTTTGAGTTCTTTGTAGGTTCTGGATATTAGCCCTTTGTCAGATGAGTAGATTGCAAAAATTTTCTCCCATTCTGTAGGTTGCCTGTTCACTCTGATGGTAGTTTCTTTTGCTGTGCAGAAGCTCTTTAGTTTAATTAGATCCCATTTGTCAATTTTAGCTTTTGCTGCCGTTGCTTTTGGTGTTTTAGACATGAAGTCTTTGCCCATGCCTATGTCCTGAATGGTACTACCTAGGTTTTCCTCTAGGATTTTTATGGTATTAGGTCTAACATTTAAGTCTCTAATCCATCTTGAATTAATTTTCGTATAAGGAGTAAGGAAAGGATCCAGTTTCAGCTTTCTACTTATGGCTAGCCAATTTTCCCAGCACCATTTATTAAATAGGGAATCCTTTCCCCATTTCTTGTTTTTCTCAGGTTTGTCAAAGATCAGATGGCTGTAGATGTGTGGTATTATTTCTGAGGACTCTGTTCTGTTCCATTGGTCTATATCTCTGTTTTGGCACCAGTACCATGCTGTTTTGGTTACTGTAGCCTTGTAGTATAGTTTGAAGTCAGGTAGCGTGATGCCTCCAGCTTTGTTCTTTTGACTTAGGATTGTCTTGGAGATGCGGGCTCTTTTTTGGTTCCATATGAACTTTAAAGCAGTTTTTTCCAATTCTGTGAAGAAACTCATTGGTAGCTTGATGGGGATGGCATTGAATCTATAAATTACCTTGGGCAGTATGGCCATTTTCACGATATTGATTCTTCCTATCCATGAGCATGGTATGTTCTTCCATTTGTTTGTGTCCTCTTTGATTTCACTGAGCAGTGGTTTGTAGTTCTCCTTGAAGAGGTCCTTTACATCCCTTGTAAGTTGGATTCCTAGGTATTTTATTCTCTTTGAAGCAATTGTGAATGGAAGTTCATTCCTGATTTGGCTCTCTGTTTGTCTGTTACTGGTGACTTCTTAAAAACTGTAGAACTTCACTTAAGTTATTTATTGTAGTCTTTTATGCCTATCTGTAAAATTTTAATAAACGAAATGTCCTATTTTTGTAGAAAATTTGTATTAAGTGCTCTGTGACTTTAATTCATGTATGTAGTTATCCAGATGTTCCAAGCACTATAGAATAAACATGCTCATCACTGAACTGTACTGAGTAAAATGCATGAGAGGAATTAAATAAATAATAGAAATTTTAGCTTATCACAGCAGAAAAAGATCCTCCTGATCATAGAGGAAAACTTGTTCAGCTCTTCCTCATTAGGCATGATATCAGCTGTGAGTTTGGCATATATGGCCTTTATTTTGTTGAAGTGTTTAATACATACTTTCTATATCTAGACATAGATGTTTGTTGAGAGTTTTTAACATGAAGGGATATTGAATTTTGTCAAATTTTTTTTATAATTATTATATGTTCTTTGTCTTTTTTGTATTATATGTTCTTTTGTCTGTTAAAGTGGTGGATTATACTTATTAACTTGCATCCCTGGGATGAATCCCACTACATCATAGTAAATGATCTTTTTAATGAGAATTTTTGCATCTTTGTTCATCAGGAATATGAGTCTGTGTTATTTTTTTTCTGTTGTGTCCTATTTCAATTTTGGAATCAGGGTAATCATGAGCTCATAAATTGAATTTTGAAGTATTCTCTCCTATTTTTTGGAATAGTTTGGGTATAATTCATATTAGTTCTTTAAAAGTTTGATGGAATTTGACAGTGAAGCCATCATGTTCTAAGGTTTCCTCTGATGGAGATTTTTTATTACTCTTTCAATTTCCTCACTCATTGATCTGTTCAGATATTCTACTTTATAATTTAATCTCGGTAGCTTGTATGTGTAGAGGAATTTACCCATTTTTTATATGTTATTAAATTTGTTGACTTACAGTCATTCATAATAATTTCATGATTCTTTGTTTTTCTATGGTATCAGTTGTAATGTCTCCTTTTTAATTATTTTATTTGAGTCTTCTCTCCTTTTTCCAAGTTAATCTAACTGATGGTTCGTCCATTTGGTTTATCTTTTTTAAAAACCTAATCTTTGTTTCATTGTTCTTTTAAATTGTTTTAAGTCTGTATTTCATTTATTTGTGCTCTGAGTTTTATTCTTTCCTTTCTTCTACCAGTTTGGGGTTTTGTTTGTTCTTGTTTTTCTAGTTCCTTGAGGTGCATTGGTAGGTTGTTTATTAGAAGTCTTTATTTTTTTCTGATATAGGTGTTTTTGCTATAAACTTCCATCTTAGAACTGCTTTTGCTGTGTCCCATAGGTTTTGATATGATCTGCTTCCATTCTTGTTTGTCTCAGTAAAAATTTTAATCTTTCTTTTAACATTTTTATTGACCCATTGGTTGTATAGACCCATGTTGTTTAATTTCCATGTATTTGTAAAGTTTCTGAGGGGTTTATTTATTTATTTATTTATTTATTTAGGTTGTTGATTTCTAGATTTATACCATTTTGCTCAGAAAAGATATTTGATATAATCCCTATTGTCTTAAATTTGTTAAGATTTGTTTTATGGACTACTGTGATTTTCTTCCTTTGTTTACGTAAATTTGAGATTCTATATTATATCACTTTCCTTCTCCTGCAGAACGTGTTTTAACATGTTGTAGTGGAAGTCTACTGAAAATGGATTACCTCAGTTTTTGTTTGTCTGAGAAAGTTCTTCCTTTTTTACTTTGGGAGGTTAATTTTACTGGATACAGAAGTTTAGGTTGGTGGGTTTTTTTTTAACAATTCAAATATTTAACTTTAATTTCTTCTAGCTTGCATGATTTCTGATGAAATTTTGCTATAGTTCTCATCCTTGTTCCTTTATAGGAAAGGTTTCCTTACCCCTTTTAGCTTCTTACAAGATTTTCTCTTTTGTGAAACTTACCCAGAAACATTAATATTTATATAATTATTACTAAAACTCCTAAATATCATGACAATTTTTTCTCATGTACCTTACTTCATATTCGGTTTTTACCCCTACCTTAAAGATATTCAAACAAACACTGAGATAGTAACTAGTCTCATTTCAGATCCAGTGTTCTTTATTACAGTGCAATTTTATATTGGCTTACACCGATAGTATCATATCTCCACTAAAAAGCTCTAGTAATAACATACGTTGAGTAATCAGTTTCATCATTTAGTGATGAGTTTCATCAAATCAAATTCTTGCCTTTCACTATATTTACTTCTTATTTCCTGTGTTCCATTTTGAATTCACCTTGGGTCCACCTCCTTGCAGCAAGGAAGAAATCAATGCCAAGCAGTGTGTACTTGCCATCAACAATATCTTACTTAATACATAGGTTGCATGTCTAAAAACAAAAAGAATATTAATTTTCTTCTTTTCCACTTGTAACAAAATTCCGATTATACCTTCTGCTCTCTATTAACAGATGTAATGTTGCTTCAATTACACGAGCGCAGACAATTTCCCATTTAAAGAATACCCAGGTATAATTTATCTAATAACAAGAAAAGGCACAAAAAGAACTTACACAATAGAAATACTGTTTGCTAAGTATACCTACCATTCATGACCAAATAACCTTACTGTCTGATTAGTGAATGAAAAAATGACATATAACTTCAACAAGTTTCCCAAAGAGATTCATCAATAATGTATAACTTTCATTTGTCTTAAATTTTCCCATGGTTAATGTCAAATTCATAGTTACAACATTTGTTTTTACATACCTTTCGACAGGGAGGCCACATGAGGTCATCCTCCATGCTGGAATGTTTAGTTCTGATCTAGAATAATACATGTGCTTCCCTCCCAGGGGTTTCCAGGCTTCAGAGAGTTCCTTCATTTCTCCATGGAACTGATGTATTTCTCCTTACAAAAGACAGAAATATGTTCTTTTCTATTTAATAACTTCACCTGATTATCATGGTAACACTTGTCATGCATCTTGTTTAATAGTTACTCCAGTGAAGTCCATCCACACTGGAGTTAGAAATTCTGACTCTTAATCGGTGCTCTCTCACAGACAAATTTAGAAAAGAGCAAGGAAGTTTAGAATGTGCTCCTTCTCCCCACCTCTTACACACCAATATAACATATAATTATTTCATTTAGCTAAATTTGGTAGAGTTTGGATTTTTTTTAATTAAGCATATATTAGCAATGTAATAAAGCATTTTGCAGCTATTTTGAGAGCTCAAAATGTATGAACAAAAAGAGAAAAATAAGACTAACGAAAAACTTTATTTCACCACCTACCTCTCCCACTGCCTCATTTAATATATTTTAAATCTGAGTGCTTTTGTCTAATTCTAATGCAGAGGTTAAAGAAGGAGTTAGAGCTCAGAATTCTAAAATGTGAAATATTTATTTATATGTTTAATGGTACATCAGGTTTTCAGTATCATGTAATATATTCATCAAAGACATATCATTTATCAAATGATAAACACAACTATGTGTAGATTAGTACATAGAAAGAAACCACGGATTTTAAATTCTTACATACAGAAGAAAAATTTATAGCAGTAGAATGGACAAGGAAATCATTTACAAAAAAATATAACAGGATAACTATTTATATTTAATAATCAGTCTTTAAAAATGACCCACCAATTTCTTCTCTTTAATGCACATCAGGTCAACAGGAGTGTTTATTTCTCCTCCTTTGAATCTGAAATGGCCTTTGAGCAACTGAATGCACAGAAAGGAGGCCTTAAGAGACTTTTAGCTTCTGCTTCCTTCCCTTCAAACGTTCACCCTTTGGGTACTCCTTCTCAGAAACCAGCCACATGGAGAGGTCATGTCAAGGAAAACTTAGGAGATCTGCTTATTAGCATCTCTCAACCAACAGCTTACATCAGTTGCCAGTTATAGGAGGCAGCCATCTTGGATGTTGTAGGCCACCCATGACCTCAGATGACTATAGCCCTTGCTGACATCATAAGAAGCAGAAAAACCGTCCAGCTGAGTCCAAACAACTCAGAGATGGTGAGGAAATGTTAAAACACCATTTTGGGATTAGGTTACTATGCAGCTAACAGATACTGAACTATCTATATAGGAAACAGTTAAGCCATATGTGAAATGGATAGACCAAAGTCCAGTATAAAAATAAACATGTTAGACTGAGGAGGAAAAAGGAAATTTAAGATAAATAATTGACTAATGTATTTTTGCTAAACAAAATATATTATACTATTGGACAGACATCTTTTACTGTATATATTTGAGTGAAGAGGATAACATTTTAGAAGGTAATTTATTTATTTATATTTTTGAGACAGAGTCTTGCTCTGTTGCCCAGGCTAGAGTGCAGTGGCATGATCTTGGCTCACTTCAACCTCTACCTCCTGGTTTCAAGCAATTCTCCCACCTCAGCCTACACAGTAGATAGGATTACAGGCACGCGCCACCAGGCCTGGCTAATATTTGTATTTTAGTAGAGAGGGAGTTTTGCCATGTTGGCCAAGCTGGCCTTGAACTCCTGGCCTCAAGTGATCTGCATGCCTTGGCCTCCCAAAGTGCTGAAATTACAGGCATGAGCCACCACACCTAGCCAGAAGGTAATTTTTTATACAACAGTTTTATACTTACATGGAAAAACAGAGTATGGCCTTTATCAGTTTTATACTTATATGGAAAAACAGAGTATGGCCTTTATCAGATATACCTATGTAATTTTACGGAGTATTCTAATTCTCTTGGCCTGAGATTCAAAAAAAAAAAAAAAAAATACTGGAAAATTTTCTTTTCTAAAGATCCCAAGAGGTTGACCATAACATATAAGAAAAATACATATTTGAAAAATCAATAAATATATATTCTGAAACCAAAGTTTTACCATACCTCTTAAAATTTCAAAGGAAGTAATTCTCAATGTCTCTAAATCATTTCCAGTAATTGTCCACTGACTATATGCTAAGCATTTGGTCTGAAGATATGAAGGTAAATACTACATAGTCTCTGCTCTGAAGAGGCCATGAGACATTGTGCAAAATTGAAATGTAAGGAGAAGGGAGACAGTAAGGAAGCAAAATTTTCTAAGTGCCCAATATGTGCAAGGATTATTCTAAATTCCTTTGATTTTATCATCATTTTTAAAAATCACTTATTGAAGAGTAGTTTTATTCCAATTTTTAGGTAAAAAATTATGAATAGAGATATTCTGTAACTTGTTTAAGCAAACTGGTAAAATAAGATAGCTGATATTTAGAAATCTTTTCTTTTTTTAGCTCCCAATCTAGAAATCCAATACAATGCATTGAATGTATTGACGTAAAAGTTAATGAGGACAAGGGCAAAGCTCTCCTGGAAGGAGGAACCTCTGCATACATGAGATCCAATGACAGGCTCCCATCGTGACTGCACTCCCATTCTCTATTGCTCTCCACTGGTGTGCTTATTTTACAATAGGACTGAATGGCTAAGAGCTTTTAGAGTCAGACCAATTTGGGTTATAACTCTGGTAAATGTGGTAAATATGTGACTTTAGACAAATTATTTATCAGAGACTTTTCTGTCTAAAAAATAGGAATAATGACATGTACCTCACAGAGCTATTATAAGGATCACACAATGAGATATTGTGTTATATACTTAGTACAGTGTTTTGTATAAATACCCTTTTAGCAAATTATGGGAGTTAGTCTAATGAATTTTTCATTATTACTACTCTGAGTTGTCATTAATTGGTCTGGGTCAGTTGGTCTGAATGGGATTTTTTTCCCAGGCATACAATTTTGGCAGATCTCTTCATATTTATTAAAATAAGACTCTAGGAATAAATGTTGTGACTTGACCATCGATTTTGACCCTTTCATTTTAGACCACATCTCCAGGAATGAGGTATTACATGTCCTTTAGAGACCCTAATCCCACACTTTATGCCATGTTTCTGTGCGTTTGGAGAGAGAGAAACATTCAGGGATAAATGCGATGCCTTATCTCATGGAGCAATTTCTCCTCAGCCTTCTCCTTTGTTAGTCAGCTTCTACGTGTTGCTTCAGTGAAGCAAGCAGCATGGACCCTATCTGCAGATATGAAAACCAATTCCTAAATGTGTATTCTTCATAACATTCAAAAATAGAGAATATTTTATCAGTAATGGATAGGCACACCTATTGGCTCATACTTTCAGTCAGTCCCTGAACCTGAACAGAAATAGTTAATTTTCAGGGACTGTAAGTAAAATATATATATATATATATATATATATATATATATATATATATATATATATATATCTCAGTGCTTACTTGTACTCCAATGCTGGCCTCCTCTCAGCCAAAGCTGGGACTTCAAAATTTAGAATATTTGAGGTCTGAGGGTCTGTCTGCAATTCTCCTCAGGCAACATGACAAGGAGGGAGGTCAGAGCTCAGAATCCTGACTCCAGATAAAAAGGGCGGCACAGGAAAAATAGGAGAAAAGACACAAATTCATTATAGAATAACAGCCTGAGCAGGTACTTACCAAGTGAATTGGGAAGGAAATTTCTTAGAAGACCTTATGAACGTGGAGGAAAAGGAGCAGTTAATCTGAAATACAAAATTGAAAGGCATGACAGATGCATGATTCTAGTCTTCCAGATAAGATTCCTTCTGGAATTCAAAAGCACCTAAAAGAAGTAAGACAATTGGCTGCTGGGTTCAATATATAAACACAGTGCTGGTTGACACAGTGAAGATGTTTATTATAAAAGTTAATGCAATGTCAGGGCGGAAGATCAATGTTTAACCCGATTTTGTTGCAATCTGTTGGTCTGCCTTGGAATACAGAATGGAAAATTAGCAAAGCACAGAAAGGAATATATAAAAGACTTTTTCACAAGCAAACTCAAATCACTGACACTGATATTTGTAATAATAAAAACAAATCAAGATTTACTTGTATTTGTAATTAATACATGCCCCTTACATTGCATATTCACAGTTTTTATTATTTTGAGTAATACATTATAATTTTTATTTGCCTCAATATCCAGATAGTCACAGATTATTAGAGATTCTCTATGTCCAGTCCCCTGATTTTATAGAATAAATCCTAAAGAACAGAGTTGAAGTTACTTAGGTCAGGAAGAAGTATGGGCAGGAAAGAACAATGGCTTTCATTTCACAGGTAAGAAAAGACAAGCAAGAGACCCCTAGGAAGAATTTTGCCTATGCCGTGAATCTGGCATTGTATTACTAACAAATGAGCCTGAGCTTGATATATTAGGCACGCTCACTATAAAAATATCTTTAGGATTCTGTGATGTAAAATATTCTGCAAGCATCTAATATTCATTATACTGTAGAAAAAATAAAGATCATTCTTTATGCTATAGAAATAAAAATAAATACTTGGTTGCTGGACAGAGAAGTGAGTTGAAACAGCTTTTGATGCCTTCACATGACCTCTAGCTTCCTTATAATTTGGGTAATATCTGCTGAGATTATTGCAATCTTCTTCCACAAGTATTATTAAAGGCATTTTTTCAGTTTGTATTTAAGAAATTATTACTTGAACAAAAAATACATTATTACATGGATAACAAACTAAAAAATGACTTTTTTACCATTGTATTATACTTCAGAAAAAGAAGCTCTCAGAAAAAAAAAAAAAAAAAAAAAAATTTGTGTGTTTTCTGGGAGTGAGGAAGCCTGTTAAAAGACCCTGGGGAGAGTGAAGCATAGGTTTCTGTCCAGCAGCAAAGGGATGACCTCACAAAGGCTCTAGCTGCTGCAGTGGGGCTGTGGAGCTCGCTCCTGTCAAAGGCATGATTAGTACAACGCCCCCCCCAACCCAACCCAGTGCAGCTGTCCATTAAGGATGACCAATTTAAAAAGAAGGAGTCAAGCAGTTAATTACTTTGTCAGTAATAAATAAAACAATGGGCCGTGGTGGCAGCCCAATCCAGTGATGCATGCAGGCAGCCATCTGTACATTTTCCCAATGTAGTTGGCACTTGTTGCTGCAGAATTGGTTTGGACAAGTGGCTTACAGTCACATAACAGACAGGAGCTGTCTCCTCTTCTCTGGGAGGCTGTGTACATTAAGTGTCATTGTTTCAGAGGAATCAACTTTGGGTATAAATTGGGGACTCAGCAATAGCCCTGGCCCTGATGATAAATAAGGAGATTATTTATGCAATCTTGTTTTTATTCATTCACTAACATTTCTTGAGAGACTTCTGTTTGCCGGCATATATCAGACAAATATGGGAAGAGAATTGAGTCTGTCTATATAGCAGAAATTAATATACAACAACAACAACACCCCTAGTCATTTTCTGTGTATTTTAGGGCCAGTGCACTGGCTAGTTCTAACTGACACAAATCCACTGTTACAATCCACATGGACAATTAAAGTTGCTAAGTTGACTGGCTCTTCCCTGTTTTTCTTTCTTTTTTGTCTGTTTATCCAACTCTTTCTGCAACTTTTTCTTCTTTGAACTCTTTGAATAATTTTTGAAGGTAGTTATGTGAAAATAAAAGGCAGCACAGATAAGCTGTATCTAATACTTGTCCACTTACATTAAGAACAATGGAAACTATTAATTTATGTTATTAACACCTGACTTATTATTCCTTTAAGTAAAGATAGTGAATGGCTGGTTTGATAACCATATTTTAATTTCAGTTAGATTTTGTCAAACTCCAGAGGGATATCATTCCAGTCCTGTTCCTCAGTATTAGAGAAGACTTTAGGATCCTGTAGACATTTCTTCTCCTCATACCCAGAGGGGGATATTTGGAATTTAGGATTAAAACAGAAGTGCTATGAAGAGACATTACTCTAAAGTTTCTTGTATTCCTTCTTTCCTTTGTATTGTCTACTTTTTAATCAATTTCTCCATTTTTTATCTTCCTCTTTTTTACCCATTGTTAACCAGATCTAGACTTGTTATCTCTAATTCCTATCCAGAAATATAAAGCACAAATAAATATTTTAAATAAATAATTACTTAAATTTCTTGTTCTTAATTTTAAAAAAGTAGATGAGATAAATATTCTATATTTGTTTCTTGCTGGAGGGTTTTTAGTGAAGAAGAAGAGCCTTTTTCTAAAATGAGCAAGAAGGAGAATAAGGAAGAAAAGAATAGAAATCCACCTTACTCTATTCATTCCATTTTGTCTCAAATAGGTTTTATGATGAGTTGGTGTTTTTAAATAGCCTGTTACTCTGATGAGTGGAAGAGAACACACTGACATGTGATTTCAAACAAAATGTAGATTTAGATGGAAAATGAGTTTTGATGATGTTATAGTAATTGTCTTGCTCTTTTAACATTCTCTTCTGAAAAGCAAAAAAACAAAAGTAACCTTTTCCTTTCTTTCCTCCCTTCTCTCTCCTCCCCCGCCCCCCCTTATTCTTTCTTCTTTCTTCTTTTTTATTCTTTTATCTTATATTTTTAAGTGCTTAATATGTGCCAAGACTGTGCTAGGTCCTGGTGAAAAGGATGAACACAGTCTATGCTCTCTCACTGTCTCTCTCCCCTTGTTCTCTTCCTTTCTTTCTTTGTTTTTATTCTTTTATCTTATACTTTTAAGTGATTAATATGTGCCAGGACTGTTCCAGGTTCTAGTGAAAGTGATGAACACAGTCTACGCCTTCAAATAACTTATAGTACAGTTTTAAAAATGGACAAGTCAAAAAGCAGTTTTAAGTGCCCTCAATCACGAATTTATGAAAGCTCTTTATAAGAGGGATGTTCAGCTTAGCCTTGAGGAGTCTGGGAAAGCTTCTCCAGGGTCAGTGTCCTCTAAGTAGAAATTTGAAGATGGTTCAGCATTAGTTAGGTGAATAGGAATAGAAATTGTTTGGGGGGCATTGGAAACATCACGTAGATGACCAGAAAGCAGAGAGAAAACACAGAGTTCTTAAGATCACTTTTTCCTATTCCCCACCTATTTATGGAAAATCCTGCGAGAGGTGTGTGTGCGCGCGTGCATGTCTGTGTGTGTGTTTCTGTCTATCTGGAAGAATTATATTTGGCTAGAGAAGGATAAGATGGTCTGAGAAGTTTGTTTAGAAATTTCTGGAGAGGAGAAAGGAATATTTAAAATATTAAAAATATAATAAAAGCTGCTATTTACTGGATATTTTATGATGTGACAATCACTGCCAAATGATTATTGTAATTAATTTTAGTTGATGAATGTATTATTAGTAATAATATTATTCTTATAAATAAATAAGTTAATGCTTTGAGGGTTTAAGCAGTTTGCCCAAGACCCGATGATAATAAGAGTTTGAGGCAGTTTCTGAAATCAGTAGTTTGATTTGATAACACACCCTCTTAATATCTTATACTACCATGAAAATGTCAAAAACTGAAGAACTAAAAGAACAAAAACAAAGACATAAACAAAATATACTTGGGAGGCATGCTAACAGCAGCAACGTTAATACTTCTTCAGTACCTACTTGGTATAAGGCATCACGTAGGGCATTTTGGCAAATATAAGAAATATAATTATCTCTTATCTAATTATCTAATGATTCTATTTCTCATATAATAGTTTATCTCTCTCATATTTAAAATTTAGATAAGGAAACAAGAAATGGATACAAATTCATAATACTGAGTAGCAATAATCAAATATCATTTGTATTGCATTTTGTAATTTCTGAAATCATCTTCACTTACATCTATCATTTGTCTCACAAAAATATGTGAGATAGTCATATCAGTTAGCTTGTCCTGGAAAAGGGCTATATAAGAACCTCAAATATTAGTGGCTTATAACTACTACTTCCCTTTTTTCTTCTGGTCTTTGATCTGTAGGTTCGCATTGGTTTCTTAATCTTGTCTGTTTGACTTGGATGGGTCGTACTTGACTCCAAGCTTCAAGTTGGAGTGGTTTCACTTCATACGTCTTTATTCCAAGGCACAGGATAAAGAAGCAATGACTTCCTCAGGTATGTCAACCTCAGAGTGACTTACAGAAGCACAAATAGACAAACTAAATCATGGATGCCCATTTAAAGCCTCTGTTATGTCATGTTTCTTAACCTCTTATTAACTAAACCAAGTCACGTAGCTGAGGCCAACATCCATCAGAAACGAAGTTATATTTCATCCACAGTGACAGATACTACAAAGTTACAAGGGAAAGGATGTAGATGTATTATCCTACTATAGGAATAAAAAGAAATTAGAGAAATAATTCCATTTACAAATAAAACTTCCCAAGAATTTAAGAGGTCTTTGCATGATCACGTAGTTATTAAGTAGAGGAGACAGGATTCAGTTCTTTGTCTTAGGATGTTGACTTTTATATGATTTACTATGACACAACAGTGCTCTAAAAGAAAAAAATGATCACTAAAACTAAAGGCCATGAGTCTGAAAATTTTAGAAGAGGTGAGATTTGATATAGATGTTGAAAGTACGTGGGTATTAAGTAGGTTAATTGTACATGCCAGTTTACCTTGGGCAGTCTCTGAGTAATCATCCTTCCCCTCTTCTTTCTCCCCCACAAAAAGAATGCTAGTTTGATAGATAAATAGTACGGACACTTTAGACTTTAATAAGTAGATAAGAATAAGGAATGTGTTTCAATAAAGCCAAATCTTACACATAATTTCTGAAAAGGGACACTGATACACATGGTATATTCAAATGCAATGAAGAGATTAATTTGTTTGGGTGTAGAGGCTACATGTTAGGGAGCATTTTACTGGAGACATAGATTGAGGCCAATTAGTGGATTTTATTGGTTGCCAGACAGAGAAAATTGGGCTTATTTTTATAGTCAGTAGAAAGCCATTGAAAATGTTAGAGCAGGATAGTGATAGTATTACAGGAAGTGATTTAGAAAGATAAATGTAGGACAAATTGAATTATTAAAAAAGTATGGGTTAAAGGACCAAGTCATTAAACAAATTCAGTAGCCTTGATATGATATGAGGGCATGCTAAGCTAGACCCAAATTGAAGACAATAAACTATAAGGGATAGGTATGAAAGCTGTCACAAAAGAAGAGTATTAAACACTCAAATGGAAATATAGAGAAAGTAGTTGGGTATATGGGAGTGGAACTCAGGGGGAGGTCTGTGTTAGAACTATAAATTTGAGAGTCTGGTCTTGACATTTACTCTGACTTTAGACAACTTACTTAACCACTTGAATTTCAGTGCTTTTTTCTAATTAAAAAATTGAAGAACAAAATAGCACATACTTCCATGCAACACTGAGAAGCTACCCTTCCAAAAAAGTTAGCTATGATTATTAATTTGTACATTAAGTAAATATACAAATTTGCTTAATTGTATGTTATTGGCACTGGAGTATTTTCTCTGATAAATGCAATGTTAATTAGACATAGATTTACCCTTTGGAATTTATGGTCTAGTAGGAGAGATGCTCTTAGTCAAAATATACAATACACAGAGGCATAGAAAAACACTATTGAGTTTTGGAGTGGGAATTATTTCCAGTTGTGGGAGGCATTTATAAAGAAGGAAGAAAATGAGTTGGAGCTTGACAAATTACCATAATTTGAATATATAAAGATGATAAATAAAATATATTTACCAGAAGGATCAACATAATAATAACAGAAACAACAAAATAATAATAACAATAAGATCTAACTTCCAACATTATATCCTAGCAAATAACAATCCAGTGGTTAAGTTTAGCTTAATTTATGGTTCTATAAAAAGAATTAGTGTGAAATCAGCTTGGGGGTGAGGTCATGGAGATTTGGATGCTTTAAATGTTAGGCCGAGGAATATAAAACAGCCACATTGACAGATATGAGGAAAGAGGAAGAAATGCATGACAGTATCAGAGCAGTTCTTTGTTTAGAAATATTTTTACCATATTTTAAATGAATTGGTGCAAAAAAAGGACTTCAGTTAAGATGCTCTCATAATAACTCAAGAGAAAAGTAATGAGGACCTGAACTGGGACATAGGCAATGAGATTGGAGATAAGAAGGTGAATGAAGGAAACATTAAAAATGTAGATACAAAAGTACTAAGAAAGTGGTTGGATCAGAATGTGGGGGTACATGGAGCAAGAGAAATAAAACAATCATTGAGAGTGCTGAAGTTTCAAACCCAGGAAAAATGTTCACACCTTGGACAGAAACAGTGGTAACTGGGTCTGCATGAGAAAACCAGTAGTTTCCATTTTGGCTCATTGGATTTTAGGTGTAAGTAGAATAGCCAAGTAGTTGTATTTAGCAGACAATTCGAAATATAGGGCAAAAATGTAAAAGAGAAATCGAATCTGAAGATATTAACCTATCAATTGCATAGAATTAAATTAATTAGACTGTTAAGGAAGAAAGTATAAAAATAAGAAAAATAAATTTAAGGGCAGAGATGGAGAATAATAATCTTGAAGGGGGAAAATGAGATCTAAGAGACAGAAAAGAAATAGGGAAGTAGAAGGAAAGCCAAAAGAGGTAGTGCTAGGTACATGGAAGAGGAATATTAGCACTTTCTAAGAAAATCATTCATGAGGTTGCTGTGGGGACAGGAGAATTCACCCATTTTGGTATTTGTAGAATAAACTGAACTTTACCTGAGAGTGGAATGATTAGAGAGTGATGTACAGCATCAGAATGAAGTTGGCACTGTAGAAGGAAACACGTGGGTCTTGTTACCAGAAGGATCAGATAAAGCTGGAGGAAACAGGGAGTTGAGGAGAGTTAAACTAATTAGAGCAGAACACTGAGGCCTGAACTTAAGGACAAAAGGAAGAATATCCAAAAGGAAGTGCATCTTCCAAAAGGAGGTACATCTATTCTGTGGTTGTTTCAGGGATAAATAGGTTTTCCAGTAGCTTGGATATAGTGAAGTAGTTGTATTTAGCAGACAATTAGAAATATAGGCAAAAAACTGTCTACTGAGGTTTACTAGTCTTGTTTTGTTTTTGAGACAAGGACTTGGTCTATGTAACCCAGGCTGGAGTGCAGTGGTGCAATCAAAGCTCATTGTAACCTTGAACTCTTGGGCTCAATCATCTTTCCTCAGTTACCAAGAGCTGTACCAACTACAGGCGGGCACCATCATGTCCACCTAATTTTAATGTTTTCTGTTGAGACTAAGTCTCGCTATGTTGCCCAAGCTGTTCTCAAACTCCTGGGCTCAAGTGATCCTGCTGCCTCGGCCTCCCGAAGTGCTAGGATTATAGATGTGAGCCACTGTGCCAGCTACAGTTCACCAGTCTCACCCATGGCAGGTATTTAGTCTCAGAGATATCCCTGGATCTGTGGATCAAAATATGTTATTTAAATGCTTCTGCTCTTCTCTACTTTATTTTTACAGCAATAAATGCTTTCAATCAACCTTTATTTTCTCTTAAGAGGCCATTTTTATGTCAATATTCTAAATAACAAATCTTCATAATTGTACTTTTTCATTAAATTCACTCAAAGCTCGGGTCCTTTTCCTTAGACTAAACTAGCCCTGTTTTTTGTTGTTGTTGTTGTTGTCATTTTTGTTTGTTTGTTTTGTCAAGCCTGCATGTATTGATGGCTCAACTTTCATTTAGAGATGAGAGCTCAGTATCTGCACCAGTCCCACGGAGCAGGTGTGAGAAAGACATGACATCTGCCTCAGGACAATGTGAAGTGAACAACACATGCTCCGTCTTGGGCACACTTGTGCTCAGTTAATGCTAATTGGTTGCTCATTCCGTGTCCCTTGCTATAATATGTACTACTGGGAATTCTATGGCTTAGGAAAAATCTATTCTGTCCCTCCAAGGGATCTTTGAAGGGATCTGAAATCATCTGTAAGAATAGATACAATTGTATCAAGCTGTAAAAGAGGGTTCTGGTTCTTCTGCCAAAATATTTAATATTATAGAAGATATTAGATGTTCTTAAGAGGAGGAAAGCACAGAGTAGTGCCTTTACATCTTCCGGATTTTCCCAGAAGATACTATTGCTGAATCGTGTCAGTTTATTTTGTTCAGTTTTCTTCATTGTGTGCTGGCTTTAGAAGGTATTTTACTCCCAACTGCTCTGTTGGTGATAAACAAGATGTTAGGCTGGTTGTAGCTTCTTCTAGATGTGTTTCTGAGGAGCTGCTCTTATTTATTCCTACCCCATCCTTTTAGTCAATTTAACATAAGTGACTTTTCCTAAACTAAAGCTTACCTTGTGTGGTGGCATTCTATAAAATTCTAAACATTCACATTCTTGTGGAAAATGACATGATATCATGGATATTTCTATGCATATGGAACTTCTCTGTTCTCCTAACTCTTAATTCTTTATTATTATAGTGACATATATTCTTAAGTCTCAATTCTGACTCTTCTACATGTGCAGATCTCCCCATTCCCTATAGGCTTTGGTAAATTTAAGGGAGGAAAATGTATTGTATAGTAGAAAGAAGTCAAGAGTGATAAATCAGACCTGGTTTCTGGTTTTAAGTTTTTGAATTTGAGTACATTTTGGTCTTCTGAATCTTAGTTTTCTCATCCACAAGATGAAAATGTTGAGTTAGATCATCTCTAAGGGTGCAAGCTAGATCAAGACTTGGAGTTCCTAGTTGTCAAATGACTTGGCAGTCCTTCAAACTGATAAACCTCAAACAGTTGTTCACCATGTATTTACTACAGCCAAGGTCAATAAGGTCAATGCTTCAAGGATTTTTCCCCTCACTTGAGATCCCTGACCACGTTGGCAGCAATGAGATCAATTCATATTTTGGCAGCTATACAAGGACTCTCCTCCTTGTGTTAACTGGCTCTCTATTTTTTCTGAACACCTGCCCTGTTTCAGCACCCTTTACAAATAAGTGCTCAAGAGTGCTCCTTACTCTATATCTGATATGGCCCCTTTGATTGTCTATCATTTTTATGATATGATGTTAATGTCTGATTTAACATTATATGGTATTAACATGGTTAATGTCTAATTTAACCAGCTGTGTTGTTTCCTGTTTGTATTCTCCTGCCTGAAATGTTCTCACTGTCTCTTTCCCCAAGATCCAAATGTTTCAGTATTGTTTCTTCTATGGACAATTTTCTCTTGACCTCTCAAGACAGAATGAGGCATTTTCAACTATATACTCCCATATGCTTCTTCATACTTCTTTGCAAAATTTATTTTATTGCAATAATGTATTTTTTAAATACACTATTGCAATAAATAAAAATACATATATTTTTATTAATAAACTGTGAGTCTAAATAGTAAGTCCATTTTAAAAGTTAAAAACTCTGTATTTGGTTTTAGGCCTGATGTCCTTATCTAAATGCCTATATTACTCAGCTTTGTGAAAATGATATCTACAGTGCATAATAAACAAGCCCAAACTCAATGGTTTTATTTATTTATTTTTCATTCACACATCTGTGGTTCACCTGGGAGGGCACTGCTTCAGTGCAGATGTGTGAGTTGGCTGGGGCATCTCTGTACAATGTACCATATACTGAGGCTCATTGGATAATGGGATATCAGCTATTCTTGTCATGGCAATGAAAAAAGAACAAGGACAATTCAAGCCCTTACTTAAGGCAGGTATGCTATATCCCATCGTTAAAACAAAGATACATGGAGAAGTCTAAAGACAAGGAGCTTTATGTACACTCCTCTGACCATGAAGTCATGAAAAGAATGAGAATGTACATTATGCTACAGGGGAGTGAAGAATTAAAACCACTAATTCACGAACTCAGTCACCATAGTACTCGACGACGTGTTTGCTGTTGAATGTTGTTGAATGAATACATATACATGAGTAAATTCCAAAATCACAGGTGGCTCAACAAGGATATTGTTTAAAAAGGGGGGAAAAATAAAGACAAAGTGCCAATCTGAGCTGCAGCTTGTGCTACTTTCTGAAACTGTTCATTGATTAATAAAATAGAAGCCAAATGGTATGACCCGGCCTTGCCCAGTGACAAGAGGCTCTAGAAAATAGCAGTTGTGATTCATTCCTTAATCCAGACTTAAGCTCATGCATAAAAGCAGCCTTTTTCTTATCCTCACAGCAATTGTCTATCAGGGAGAAAAGTAAAGAAGAGATAATTCCTGTTAAATCCCTGACACTAAGGGTAGGAAGTGATGCCTTTCTAATTTCACCAGGCTCTTTAGTTTCCTGAGAAGTTTTCCTTCCCCATCCCCCCAAATTCTCATTGGGATTAGTTAGCAACAAATGATTCTTCTCTTTATTAAAGAAAAACCTGACACCTATCTTAAACCTATAATTATATTTGTTCTAAAATGGGAGGAAAGACATTGGGTCAGTAAGTAAACCATGAGTTGAGATAGAGGGATAACCTCAGATAAAGAAGAGCAAGTTAATCAGGAAAAAATCACCATGTAGGGGTTTCATATTTTACATGTTCATAAAAGACCATAAGAACCTCCCACACAAAAATTTGTTTCATAGCTATGTGAGGCCTGAAGTGAAGTCCTATGTGAGCTTTTCAGAAAGCTGGTGTTCCATGACAGCAAGAGCAGAGGAGGGAACAGATATGAGAATCCTGAAAGAGTTAATCAGGAGAGAGCAAGCTATGAAATCAGCTATCAAAGGAATCTAAATAGAAGGCAGAAGAGTGAATCTAGGGGAGAATGTAAACCTGCAGAAAGTGCACCCCACCATTCTGCCAAGTTAGTGTGGGGGAGCAGGTGACAGCACCCACAGCTTCAGCCAGAAGCCAAAGGAGGTTCACCTACGAAAGAACACTGCTATGAACTGAATGTGTCCCCCAAAATTCATATGTTGAGACAATTGCCAATGTGGTAGTATTAAGAAGTGGGGCCTTTAGGACGTGATTAATTCCTGAGGGCAGAGCCCTCATGGATGGGATGAAGGCCTTTATAAATGAGCTTGAGGACATGGGTTCACTCTCTTCTGCCTTCCACCATGAGAAGAAGCAAGAAGGCCCCCATCAGATACCAAATGCCAACTCCGTGGTCTTGAACGTAGCCTCTAGAACAGTACAAAACAAAATTTTGCTCCTAGTAAATTTTCAAGTCTCAGGTATTTTGTTACAGCAGGACCAACACGATAGAACAGCACTATTTTTCCAGAAAATAAAAACAAGTGAGAGGTCTCGATTTGGAGAGTAGAAAGAGGCCAGATTAGCAGACTCTGTAGTCCTGGACACCTCTAAGCTCCTATGATTTAGGCAGAAGAAACAGAATAGAGAAGCCTATGATGGGTGTGCCACTTTAAAACCTGAGCAGTGGGAGGCAAGTTTGTGATTTTTCCTTCCTTGTTTATCGTTTGTATGTCAATATGCCCTGGTATTCTGGAAAGTCATGCACCAAGTGGGGAATCTAAAGCCAGAGAAGCAAAAATGAAAGAAGGTAGTGAGCACTGAGAATGTAAGCTTCCTTCTCTTTCTTCCTTTCTTCTTTTATATTTTGTTATTTAAAAAAATAGCCATAATACTTATTCCCTCCCCCTCAGGATTTTTTAAAAAGTGACTTATAAATTATTGCAAAGCACTTGGAAAAGGTAAAGCACTTAACAACGTTCCAAACCAGGCCAAGCACGGCAAATTTGCTGACTGTTGTTGGGAATTCCTTTAAGTTTTCAAGCCCCTGTGAGACTGTGAAAAGACCGATACTTTGTTCCTTTATGTGAACTTCAAGTTAGTATGTACATAAATAAGTAAAGTAATGTTATTTGACTTTATCCAGACAGAGGAATAGAAACTCAGAATTTTACAGTTTTTATGCTCTTAACTGCACATCTCTTTCAGCCTCTATTTTACAGTATGTTTACTCATAGATGAAACAACAAAACAACAACAACAAAGCAAAAAGCAAAGGTACCTGAACAAACTTTTATATTAAATCTACTTATCTTTCTCTGTATTCCTTTGTTGAAATAAGCAAAAAAGAAAAGCCAGGAAGAACGGGCAAGGATGCAAGAGTCAATCAGCACACATTCTGAATGCGTGTCTGTTCAGTAGTGTTCTAGGAACCTTGGAGCAGACATCAGTATAAGTAAAGGCCCGGGTCTTCACAGAGCTTACAACTCGGTGGTGAAACAGATAGATACATGGGTAATAAAAATATAAAGAGATTTTAAAACTTAAAAAATATGGTGTGTTATTGTGTGTGTGTGTGTGTATGTGTGTGTGTGAAGCAAGTTTCTGATATAAGACACACCTGAGGAAGTTTTTATTTTGTTTTGTTTTGTTTTTAACAGTTACAGTAGCTGTAGATAGAAAGGAAAGAGATTTACCTATCAGGAAATTCTTTACAAAGTTGTTTTAGTTATAGTATTTGAAGCAAGAATGGCTTGGATTATGAAGATGGAAATGCGTGTTAGGTAACATCGGAAATGGAGAAGCCATATCAAAACAAACATTAATAAGATTTTATAAATGACTTAGTCATTTTTAGCAGCAGCCAGGCTGCAAGTATATCATGATTTTCCACATCAGTACTAAAGAAGACCTAAGGAAAATTTAGTATCTGCCTTTCTAGACTTCTTAAAATGCCATTAAACAAGTGAGGGTTAGTTGAAAGAATTTTAAACTAGGTTTTCCTCTTTACCTAGAATTTTTCAACTGCTTCAAAATGTGGAAACATACAGTAAGAAATAAGTATTAAAAATGAAGCATAATTGTGGACCCAATCTCTTGCCTTTCTAGGCTTGTCTTGCCTCATTCCATCTGCCTTGCCTGCCTGCTTTCTCTGTCCCACATAAATGTCCTGTTTCTTAACATCCCCAGACATGCACATCTTTATATCCATGTCTTTGCCCTTTTGCTTACGCAAGTTCTTATACCTGAAATGTTTTCCTCCCCCAACCACAACTGAATATTCACAATATGTTTTCCAAGGACCAACCCTGACAACAACCTCTTTGTGAATCAATTCCTGATGCCTCTTTGCCACCCAAATTTGCCCCCTTCTGGGATCCCCCAGCACATTAAACAAGTTTCCATTTTACCACCTACCAGATTGTTCTAGGTCTATACAATTAGGTCTTTATATGGTTTTGCCTACTACCTAGACCTGAGTTCTTTGAGATCTGACATGCTGTTTATTCCAACTTTTTATTCTCAGAGCATAGTATAGTATCTGGTAGTTAGCTGAGATTCAATAAACAATAAAGGACTGAAAGATTTTTTTGTGTGTGTGTGAGGCATTAATAGTCTAGAAAGAAAAAAAGGAGAGACAGGTCATCCCAGATTAGTATTCATACCAGTTTGAAAATTCACTTTCTATTTTAATCTTTTTTTTCTTTGAAACTTCAAGCTAAAAAAGCAGAAATTTTCTAGGTCATGGGATTGGCAGACTGGCTATAACTGCCTGATGTTTTCTGAAAAATAGTTAGCAAGTATGTATTTGTAAAAACATTAAGAAAATGAATAAAAATGCAATTTTTAAATTAAACAAATGATAAAAATATAAATCTATAAGAAATATATCAATGTTCATCTACATACGATAAATGAAAGCACAAAAATAATATAATCTTCATTTGCACAGGAGCAATCTAGATCACTCATTCTCTGGATCTTTAACTTTCTCACCTTTCTCCTTCTGCTGCCCACATTTTGATAGTTTTACAATTTAGTATATATCAGAAGATAATACTAGAAAGGAAAAAAACCAGAAAATGTTGAAATTAGTTGATGAGGTTTTCTTAAAAAAGAGTTCGGTCTAGACAAATATTGAGAGTTTTAAATTCACTGATTAATTATGATGTCCACAGTTTCATAATCTGTCTGGTAATAGTTAGCTATAATTTAAACAATATATTTCAGTCATTTAGTTCTGAAATTATTGAAGTTGGGCACTTTTATTTTTCATGAGGTGTATAGACCTAGATGAACTAGAAATACTGCATTTCCTGCTTTTTCAGGTATTTCAGAAAATCCCAATCCTGCCGGTCTGGTGGGGTACTTAATCCTTAGTAGAGTAAAACTGAGGCTTCACTGTGATTTTATCAAACTTCCAGAATCATATACAGTGACAAGGTATTGGAGGTTCAGAGAGGCAGCCTTCCAGTGTAGTATCTCTTCTTACAGTTTATCATACTGACATAGTCCATTCAGTTCCAACTTCAGCTGCTTCTGTACCATGCATAGAGAGTAGGTATCTTGGTAGAGACTAGAAAAAGACTCTCAAAAGAGTAACCAGCTACAATAAATGTAAGAATTGCTAAGTGAAAATATGAATTTATATTGTTCTCAGAATCACTAATCGTCAGTTGCAGACTCTAAACACAACCTGTATTCCCCTGAAAATGCAACAATTTGGCTCCCATGAAGAAATTAAGGAAACAACTGAAGCTGTATCAATGTTATTATTTCCATTTGTTTAAAATACAACCAATGATGTGTGAAATTATATAATTATTATATAAATATAATTTGTTAATTAACATTTTCACTAATAGTTAATTGGAAAGTTCTTGCTTGTCAAACATTTAATATTATTTTCCCTCCTTTAGGCAACATATATGTCCCACTATTGATCATGTTTTTGGCCAGAATTATGCTTGTTTTGGCCAATAAGGCAGCTATAAACCTCATGATCAATTTTGTGTCATCATTGTTCCTTTCTATTAGGAATATTAGTCTTTGAAAAAAGTTATTAAAAAATAAGAATTTTGAAGTGAAATATTATAATAAAAGTATCTCTTTTAAGATGAACTCAGAGGGGTGGAAGTGGTCTCATAATTTTACAGACAAGAAAACTAAGTATGAAGAGGCTAAATAAGTTTTTGAGTCAGATAACTTGTGATGGTTAATTTTATGTGTCAACCTGACTGGGGTAAGGGATGGTCACATAGATAATAATTCATTATTTTTGGCTATGTCTGTGATGGTTTCCAGAATAGATTTTAGCATTTGAATCAGTTGACTGAGTAAGGAAGTTCTGCCTTCACCAGTGCATGTGGGCATCATTCAATCCATTGAATTGAACAAAAGAACGGAGCCAAGGTGAATCTGCTCTCTGCTTGAGCTGGAACAGACATTTTCCCCAACCTTTAGTCATAGGCATTCCTGGGCCTTTGGACTCAGACTAAGGCTTACACTATTGGCCCTCCTGGCTTTCAAGTCTTCTGGCTTGGACTTGGAATACACCATTGGCTTTCTTGGGCCTTTATCTTGCACATGGAACATTGTGGGACTTCTCAGCCTCTAAAATTGTGTAAGCCAATCCCTCATAATAAATGTCTTTCCATATATCTGTATATATCCTCTTGGTTCTGTTTCTCTGGAGAACTCTGACTGTTTGATGGGAAAAAAGGAATAAAACCTCTCTAATTTACTAACATCAGTGACATTTTAAGATTTATAAATCACTTTCCTATGTTGTGCATTTTCCATAAACTTCATAATTGTCTGAATTATGTCTTATTTTATTCTGATTCCATACATTAAAAAAAACTGAGAATCATTTACTAAACAAGAAGCTAAAACCTAATAGCTAGAAAGAACAATAGAACTCTATCAAATACTGTATTTGCAGTAAAGCAATAGAGTTTTTTCTAGATTATAGATTATAACTAGAGTATGTTACTGTCCCTTTTGAATACCATAATATAAAAAAAAAAAATTACTGGTTTAGACAATGCCTACTTTGGTTATCCCATCTTCTACCACATTTACCCACACATATCCTTCTTCAGCAGGACAATCAGGATGGATGGCATTTTCATGTGTGACCTAGAGTTATGCAGAATTATCAGTTGATACACCCTGATTTACTCTTTTCTATTCCCAACAAGAAAGTACACACAGTTAGACATACTGTGAAGTTAAAGGTATAAGCCTCCAGATGGCCAAGTCTTCCCACAACTTCTGACAACAACTTCAAGGAATTAGAGTTCAACTACAAAACTAGAAGCAAGATTCCACACAAGAACACCCTTAATTCTGATACCAACTGATGTTCAGGGGTAATCTTAAAACACCCTCAGATTTGAAAATCTGCTTTAAAGACTCACAGAACTCATTTGATCTTATTACATTCACAGTTATGACTTATTACAAGAATAGGATACAAACTAGAGCCAGCCAAAGGAGGAAACTAATAGGGACGAGTCTGGGAGGATTTCAAATGCAAAGTTTTTGTTGAACAGAATGCACTACCCTCCCAGCATTGATGTGATAATATACAGAGAATATTACCAACTTGGAAAGCTCACCTGCAAGTCCAGAAATTTTATTCAAGCTTCATAATTTAGCAATGAGTGATTGAATAAGCTGTCACATAGTTGAGCTCAGTCTTCACTCCCCCTTCTCTAGAGGTTGGGCTAATATTATATGATCCAAGGAGACTACCATGAGTTACCTCATTAGCACAATCTACCAAGTGTGGTCTAAGGGGCCCATCATGAATAATAAACATACTCCTATCACTCAGGAAATTCCAACGGTTTGGAGGTAATCTTTTAAGAACCAGAGACAAAGGCTTGACTTCACTTTGGGCAAGACCAAAGTCTACTGTACAAAATATATCAGAACTCAGTTAGGGACTGACATTATTTGAGAGAGAGCTTTTTGAATCCTTTTTATTTCAATGAGTGAATCATTCACAAACCTTAGTATGCTAATATTATTAGTAAGAAGTTACTCATCTGACACCTCACAAGCAATTTTCATTCAGCATAATCAGGTTGCCTCTATAAAAAAAGAGCACACGATTGCTTCAGTCGTTTAGGAAACTCTATGCATTCCCTTTCATTTGTACCCAGGTTCACGCTAATCTTTTTATGTAAAGACCTCTCAATACTTTCCACTACTTAAACTTTTATTCTTATATTCTTTCAGACCAGGTTCAATTGTCATCCCCCTTTTGAGGCCCTTCCTAATTTCTTCAGCTATAATTGTTTTCTATGAGCTGGGCTAATACAAATATTGGCAAAGTAAGGTTATCTTCTAAGATGTAATTAGTTCATTTGTTCACCTAGCAAACTATGAGAATTTGAAGGTAAGTACCATTTCTTATTGATGTTTGTGTCTTCAGTCTTTGACTCAGTGACTATACTCAATTAATATTTATTAAACTGACCTGTAATAATAAGCAGTCTTAATGTGGTGGGCATTAAATAACTGCATTATTTTGCTAGGGCTGCAATAATAAGATACCACAGAATGAGTGGCTTAAACAATAGTAATTTATTCTCACAGTTCTGAAAGCTAAAAGTCTACGATTAAGGTGTTGGCAGGTTTGGTTTTTCCTTTCCTGGGCTTTCAGATGGCTTCCTTCTGCACAGGCTCATCCCTGGTATCTCTTCCTCTTCTTACAAGGACCCTAGTTATATTGGATCAGGGCCTACTCATATGACCTTGTTTAACCTTAATTATCTCTTTAGTGGCCATACCTCCCAAAACAGTCACATTCTGAGGTACTGTAGGGTTAGGACTTCAACACATACAGTTTGGGTGTACATAATTCAGATCACAACAAATATTATAGATTCCTAAAGAGAAAAGTGACATGGTAAAAATGCAGCTTAAAGAGATCCGTGTCACAAAGTATACAAGATGAACTTGAGGAGAATAATACTAAAGGAAGCAAAGTAGGAGGCTCCTGCAGGTTTGGTGGGCCATAGTCCTGACGAATGACATTTCAATGCAAGACCTGAGCCTGATGTGTGCAAATTGAAAAAGCTAATTTATTAAATCAATATCAGTCAATCATTGGCCAAGATCTGCCCTCACTCATGTGGAACATAGATCCAGGATATCTTAGCTCCTGTTTTACCAAACACTATTCCCTGAGAGTTGTGAGTTGTTATTAGCCAACACTCACAGCAGCTGTGGGATGGGAGCAGTGGCTATTGAAGTGTGTCACCAAGAACATTTACTACAATCCACCAAACACTCAGATCCACTTGCTTCCTAATTAAGTTTACTAAATCTAGGCACAGCTTCTCCAGATTTTCTGGTTAGTCACAATTTCTGGGAAAACTTATAAGAATAATAAGAAGGAAAACTATCATTCTCACTGCAAAGTTTGTACTGAGTTCAATATTGATACTCATCGTCTTCCTCATCATGTTGGTCTGTGTGGCATGCCTGGTCATTTGACCTTCAGCACTGACGGTTCTGAGCCCTGGTTACCTTTTCAGATCATAACTGGGCATGGGCTCATCAAAAGATGCTGCAGTGGATGACCTGAGCATCAAATATATTCCTTCCTGTTATTATTATGTAATGTCAGTCCTACATCCTCAAGATGATCAGGATCAATTCTTTCTGGCAGAGATATTAAATTTTTCTTTTCTTATCAGTTTACTGGCATGAAGAGCCCAAAATATTAAGATGGTAACTATACCTAAAGTTCAGTGGCACTCAGTAAGAGCCCTTTGATGGAAGCAGTTCCTCACTTAGAACCAAGAATTCTAGATCTACAGAGCCTAAAGTTGAAGAGACAGGAGGCGCAAATTTCCCAAGTGGGTAAGCAGAATGGATAGTAAGCAGGACCACTTCTACTTCCACTCTTTGTTTCCTAGACCCATACGTTGTATGTGTTGGGTAAATGACACAATATAATGGCTTGGTTTAAGGTATATACCACAGCTCAAAGGATACTACCCCATCCTTGTGCCTCTGCTAGGTCTTGAGGAGACCATTCTAGCACTCTATCAGGATGGCAGCTTCTAGATCAAGTTTGTTTGACCCACAGCCCGTGGGCTGCATGTGGCCTAGGATGGCTTTGAATGTGGCCCAACACAAATTCATAAACTTTCTTAAAGCGTTAGAGATTTTTTTTGTAATATTTTTTAGCTCATCAGCTATCATTAGTGTTAGTGTATTTTGTCTGTGGCCCAAGACAATTCTTCCTCTTCCCATGTGGCCTAGGGAAGCCAAAAGATTGGACATCCCTGTTCTTGATGATGTGGTATAAATGACAGAACCCATGAAATTATAGTCATGTGCCTATTGCCATGCTTCTTTTGCCATAGAATGAGTTCTCTGATTTAATGTATTATAAGGGATCCCCTGGCAATTGCTGAGATACTCTGTGAGTCTTTGGAGGGTGACAGCATGACACACTAGGCCAGAAAGACAAACTCATGTCCAAATACATGTCAATAAAAGTCATGATGAAACACGGCCCTTTCTAGCATGTAAACGCCCTAATGTGATCAACTTGCCACGAGGTTTCTGATCAGCCTCCTTAAGAAAGTATATTATTATACACTTTCTTATATGGTTAATTCAGCATTGCATTCTGTTACTGGCAGGTTGGATATTTATAAGCATCAGTAGCTAGGTCAGTCTTTGTGAGAAGAAGCCTGTGCTTTTACACCCATGCATGGCCTCCATCTCTTCCACCATGCTTGCTTTATTTACTGGGGTGCCCAGTGAGAGAGACTGGGTGACATCTGCTGACTAAATCATCCTGTAGCTCTGTTATTTATTTTTTCTTCTTCAGTGGATATCTCTTATAAACATTAATGTGTGACACAGAGATCCTAACACATTGTACCTTTATCCATATGTCCCATCACTTGCTTCTTTCCATGAACGCCTTTCTGTCATCTTGGAATCTTGCCCATTCCATGGCCCTGACCAGCAAGCTAAGTCATTCACTACTGTCCATGAGACTGGAACTTTCCTTACCTTTCAAAGTAACTTTTCTTACCACTACTTTGTTCAAAGAAGATGAATAGATATATAGCCCAAAAAATCCATCCTTTGGGAAGATAGTTTCTCATGGCCGTTTCAGGTTTACTCTTGAGTAGAAGCTATAGTGCAAGAGCAATCCATTTTTTGTTTGTACCTACATACCATCCCATTCATGAACCATGCTCAGGCTCTTTTCTCTGTGTATGATTACTTGAGTAAATGACTGTAAGTCTTTTTAAGAAAGAAAGAAGAAAACACTTCCAAATACTTCAGTGTTCAATATGCTATGGTGATATGGTTTCGCTGTGTCCCTTCCCAAATCTCCTCTTGAATTCCCACATGTTGTGGGAGAGACCTGGTGGGAGGTAATTGAATCATGGGGGCAGGTCTTTCCCATGCTGTTCTTATGATAGTGAATTAGTCTCATGAGATGTGATTGTTTATAAAAGGTAATTTTCTCTGCACAAACCCTCTGCTCTTGTCTATCACCATGTGAGATGTGCCTTTCACCTTCCGCCATGATTGTGAGGCCTCCCCAGCCATGCGGAACTGTAAGTCCATTAAAACCTCTTTTGTTCCCAGTCTCAGGTATGTCTTTATCAGCAGCGTGAAAATGGACTAGTACAGTAAATTGGTAGCAGCAGAGTGGGGCATTGCTGAAAAGATACCTGAAAATGTGGAAGTGACTTTGGAACTGTGTAACAGGCAGAGGTTGGAACAGTTTGGAGGGCTCAAAAGATAGGAAAATTTGGAACACACTAGAGACTTGTGGGATGGCTTTGACTAAAATGCTGATAATGGTATGGACAATGAAATCCAGGCTGAAGCAGTCTCAGATAGACATCAGGAACTTGTTGGGAACTGGAGCAAAGGTGACTCTTGTTATGTTTTAGCAAAGAGACTGGTGGCATTTTGCCCCTACCCTAGAGATTTGTGGAACTTTGAACTTGAGAGATATGATTTAGGATATCTAGAAGAGAAATGTCTACTGTTAAAAGCATTACATTTTTAAAAAGAAACAGCATAAAAATTTGGAAAGTTTGCAGCCTGACAATGTGATAGAAAAGAAAATCCCATTTTCTGAGGATAAATTCAAGCTGGTTGCAGAAATTTGCATAAGATACAAGGAGCCAAATGTTAATCACCAAGATAATGAAGAGGAAAATACCTCCAGGACATGTCAGAGGTCTTCAAGGCAGCCTCTCCCATCACAGACCCAGAGGCCTAAGACAAAATGGTTTCATAGGCTGGGCCCAGGGCCCCTCTGCTGTGTGCAGCCAGCCTAGGGACTTGGTGCCCCGCATCTCAGCCATTCCAATTGTGACTAAAAGGGCCAAGGTACAGCTCAGGCCATGGTTTCAGAGGGTACAAGCCCCAAGCCTTGGCAGCTTCTAGGTAGTGTTGAGCTGCGGGTGCGTAAAAGTCAAGAATTGAGGTTTGGGAACCTCCACCTAGATATCAGAGGATATATGGAAATGCCTGGATCCCCAAGCTAAAGTTTGCTGCAGGTGCAGAGCTCTAATGGAGAACCTCTACTAGGGCAGTGAAGAACCTCTACTAGGGCAGTGAAGAAGAAGAAGAAGAGCTCTAATGGAGAACCTCTACTAGGGCAATGTGGGGTCAAAGGCCCCACGTAGAGTCCCTACTGGGGCACTGCCTAGTGGAGCTGTGAGAAGAGGGCTCCCATCTTCTAGACCCCAGCATGGTAGATCCACCAACAGCTTGCACCATGCACCTGGAAAAGCCATAGACAATACCACCCTGTGAAAGCAGCCAGACAGGGGCAATGCCCTGCAAAGCCACAAGGGCAGAGCTGCGCAAGACCATGGGAGCCCACCTCTTGCATCAGTGTGACCTCGATGTGAAACACGGAGTCAAAGGAGATCATTTTGGAGCTTTAACATGTGACGATCCTGTTGGATTTTGGACTTGCATGGGTATTGTAACCCCTTTGTTTCAGCCAATTTCTCCCCTTTGGAATGGCTTTATTTACCCAATGCCTGTACTCCCATTGTATCTAGGAAGTAATTAACTTGCTTTTGATTTTTACAGGCTCATAAGTGAAAGGGACTTGCTTTGTCTCAGATGAGACTTTGGACTGTGAACTTCTGAGTTAATGCTGAAATGAGCCAAGACTTTGGGGGACTGTCGGGAAGGCATGATTGGTTTTGAAATGTGAGGACATGAGACTTGAGAGGGGCCAATTGTGATGGGAGGGGCCAGTTGTGGAATGATATAGTTTGGCTGTGTCCCCACTCAACTCTCATTTTGAATTCCCATGTGTTGTGGGATGGACCTAGTGGGAGGAAATTGAGTGACGGGGGCAGATCTTTCCTGTGCTGTTCTCTTGATGGTGAATAAGTCTCATGAGAGCTGATGGTTTTTAAAAGGGGAGTTTCCCTGCACAAGCCCTCTTCTCTTGTCTGCCACCATGTGAGACATGCCTTTTACCTTCTGCCATGATTGTGAGGCCTCCCCAGCCATGTGGAACTCTGAGTCAAAACCTCTTTTTCTTCCCAGCCCTGGTATGTCTTTATTAACAGTGTGAAAATAGACTAATACATGTGGTGTTTCAGGATCCTTCTTCACAAAGATCTTGTTTCTCCTTTAGTTGATATGTTCAGGGTCTTAGAGCTAGTACAAGTCTGGAAACTAAGTGAGATGTCATGATTTTCCATTGGAACAGCTGATGGGAGTCTTCTGCTCAATCATTCTTGATCTCTTTTGAATATATATTAAGCAGTACTCTTGTTGGTGGTTCATCTTGTTCTAGAAACATCATGTTTTAGACCCACCTCAGTAGATTCTTAAGGGGCAACTCCATACACCACCCCCCTGCTCCCACCCCCAGTTCTACCCTTGCAGCTATTTAAAGTAATTCCATTTGCTTTACTTCTGAAGCTAAGAGCTGCTGCCTAGTCTCTGACATTTTAGGTCCTATCATTCCTATTACTAGTAGACAGCCCAGTTTTATAACAGTATCTCCTTCTATTAGTCCAAGCCTGCAAAAGACAACCACTACTGAGTTTCCAATGTGTTAATACCCCTCCTCACTAGCACATTCTTTGTCACCTTGGTAAAATTTTGTCTGGCATGAGGTAATGGTTTTGGTGGCTGATAAATACTTGTTATTTGAGAAATTGGATTGAATTTATTCAGCATTTTTACAGAGAAGAAGAGAAAGACTCTGTACATTCCAATTATTAGAAATGTTCTCTCTATAATTGGACAGGGATAATTCATGAGGCTTTTTCCATGACTCAAGGGAAAAATTTTATAATAATATGTAATTTTATTTTCTATTATTCTAAGTTTAGAAGTCATCCTTCTGATTATTTATTCAGCTTTCAGAAACCTGGATATGAAAAAATAGTGCACAGAATACAAGTATATGGTTTTCTTTTTTGAAGTTCCCTAGTGAGAGGATAAATTCAGATGTCTAGTCCTGAAAAACCTAGGGCACCAGCAACAAAAAGCTATTATATCAATATGAGACTGAACTGAGTTCTTTACTCCTGAAAGCATTCAAACAAGGTGAAAACCCATATTTCATGGGTGTGATAGTGGAGACTTTAACACTGGGTGGAAGGAGATTATGCCTTATGAGTAGTGTTTGCTGTTTATTCTGGAGCCTATGACATTTGACAGGATTAAACAACCAGAATTGTAACTAGTATTTACAAAGTTGTGTGCTACTGCTAAATGTTCTGTCTTCTTTCGCTAAACATTTGAGAGTTCCCTGAAGCCTTCCCTGAGAGATTCCTGAGGTTCCACTTTGACACCAGAAGCCTCCTAAATGTTGCATCTGCATCATGTGTGGATTCTGCTGAATATAATGGATATCTGACTATGAGAATCTGGAGCCCAGCTGCCTTCCCAGCATTATAAGGAAGTGTGCTGCACTGTTTTCCATCAGGAAAAATTTGTGCAAAATGTAAATCATAGCTCTAAGACTGGATGTTTACTTACTATGTGGGTATAAGCATGTGGACAGTGTAAATGCTTTGAACACGTTAAAATTATACACCAAGAAACAGAGCAGCTAATGGTGGCCCAGAAACAATAGCAGAAAGGCTAGGACATAGTTTTCAGGGAAGATGCCAAAATGTCAGTGAGCAGGGAGAAAGTCACTAAAAGCAGGGATGTTAGAGTCAGATAGGCCTTGGTTCCATCCCTGGTTCTAGCACAGCCAGCACTGCAGGGTTGGTCAACATATGTAACAGCTTCAAAGTTCAGTATCTTCATCTGTCAGTGAAGACAACAAAGTCATTTTGTCCTGGAGATGACTAAATTAGATGATATAGAGGCATGCCTCATATTATTGTGCTTCACCTTATTATACTTCACAGATACTGCATTTATTACAAACTGAAATTTGTGGCAACTCTGCGTTAAGCAAGTCTATTGGTATCTTTTTTTTTTTTTTTTCCAACAGCGTGTACTCACCTCATATCTCTGTCACATTTTGGTAATCATTGTAACATTTCAAACTTTTCATTATTCATATCTGATATGGTGATCTGTGATCACTGATATTTGATGTGACTATAATTATTTTGGAGCAGCATGGACTGTGCTCACATAAGATGGCAAATTTAGTCGACAGATATTTCTGTGTTCTGCCTCTTCACCAAGTAGCCTTTCCTCCATATCTCTCCCCTACCTGGGCCTTCCTATTTACTGAGAAACAACAATACTGAAGTTAGGCCTGTTAATAAACCTACAATGGTTTCTAAGTGTTCGAGTGAAAGGAAGAGTCACATATCTATTCCTTCTTAAATTAAAAGCTATAAATGATTAAGCTTAGTGAAGAAGGCTTGTGAAAAGTCAAGATAGGCTGAAAGCTAGGCCTCTTGTACCAAACAGCCAAATGGTGAATTCAAAGTAAACGTTCTTGAAAGAAATTAAAAGTGCTACTCTAGGAAACACACAAATGGTAAGAAAGTGACACAACCTTATTGCTGATATGAAGAAAGGGTGAGTGATCTGGATGGACAATCAAACCATCCAAAACATTCCCTTAAACAAAAGCCTAATCCAGAGCAAGGCCCTAACTCTCTTCAATTCTGTGAAGGCAGAGAGAGGTGAGGAAGCTCCAGAAGAAAAGTTTGAGGCTAACAAAAGTTGGTTCACAAGGGTTAAGTAAAGAAGCCATCCTCATAATATAAAAGTACAAATTGGAGCAGCAAGTGCTGATGTAGAAGCTGCAGCAAGTTATCCAGAAGATCTAGCTAAGATCATTGATGAAGGTGGATATGCTAAACAATAGTTTTTTTTAATGTAGACAAAACAGTGTTTTATTGGAGGAAAACACCAATCTAGGATGTTCATAGCTAGAGAGGAAAGTCAAAGCCTGGCTTCAGATCTTCAAGGACAGGCTGACTCTCTAGTTAGGACTTCATGCAGCTGGTGACTAAGTTGAAGCCAGTGTTTGTTTATCATTCTGAAAATTCTAGGGCCCTTAAACATTATGCTAATTCTACTCTTCTTGTGCTCTATAAATAGAACAACAAAGCCTGAATGATAGCACATCTGATTACAGCAGAGTTTGCTACATATTTAAGCTCACTATTGAGCCCCACTGCTCAGAAAAAAAAAAGAAAGAAAAGAAAGATTCACAATATTTACTAGTGATTGACAATATCCATTTTGTAGCCCATGGATCAAGGAATAATTTAGACTTTCATGTTTTATTATTTAAGAAATACATTTTATAAGGCTATAGTTGCCATAATGATTCTTGTGATGAATGTGGGCAAAGTAAATTGAAAACCTTATGGAAAAGAGTCACCATACTAAATGCCATTTGTAGGAGTGAGACAAAGCAGGATGGCCAAATAGAAGCTTCCACCTATCACCCCCCAACACCACCCAGCACAGGAACAACAAATTTAATAACTATCTATACAGGAAAACCACTTTCATTAGAACCAAAAATCAGTTGAGCGCTCACAGTATCTGGTTTTACATTCATGTTGCTGCACTGAAGATGGTAGAAAACAGTCTTAAATGTCTAACACCTCCTAACACCCATCCCCTGGCAGCAACTGCATGGCACAGAGAGAGGATCTGTGTGCTTGTGGGGAGACAGTGTGCAGTGATTGTGAGACGTTGCGTTCAACTCTATGCTGCCCTGTCAGAGTAGAAAGCAAAACTGGGCTGAACTCAGCCAATCCCTGCCCACAGAGGGAGCATTTAGAGAAGCCCTCACCAGAGAGGAATTGCCAATCCTAGCAAATCCTAGCAGTCAGAACCTCAGTTTCAGCAAGCCTCACCACCATGGGCTAATGTGTGCTGGAATACACACAAACTTGAAATGCAGTGTAGGCCACAAGACTGCAATTCATTGGCAAGTCCGAAGGCTATGCTGGGCTCAGAGCCAATGTACCTGGGGGGCATGTGACAGTGAGACACCAGCCATAGAGGTTGAGGGAGTGCTTGCGCGACCCCTCCCCCAACCTCAGGCAGCACAGTTCACAGTAACAAAATTGACATTTGACTCCACTTGAGGAGCGGGGAGGGAAAAGTAAAGAGAACTTTGCCACAAGAGTGGCAATACTCCCTATGGGCCAGGAGTGATGGTGGCCATGGAGAGAAGCTCCTCTGCCTCTGGAAAAGCAAAAGAAGAGTGGCCAGAGCTGTGTCATGTGACTTGAGGATGAGCTCAGATGCAGTAGAATAGAATATCAGGTAGATTTCTAATTATTTTGATTCCAGTCCCTGGCTCCTGGACAGTATCTCTGGACCTGTCCAGGGCCTGGAGGAACTTTCCACCCTGAAGGGTAGGACAAAAACTTGGCTGGCTTTGCCACCTGCTGATTGTAAAGTCCTAGGGCCTTACATGACCATAAACAATAGCCAGATAGTGGTTACAGTGGGCCTTTGGTGAGACACAGTTCCGTGCTGGCTTCAGTTCTGATCCAGCACAGCCCCAGTGGTGGTGGCCATAGGATGCTCATGTCATCCCTCCCCCAGCTCTGCATGGCTCAGCACACAGAGAGAGACTTCATTGGTTTGGGAGAAAAAATGAGAACAAGGCTCTCTCTCTGGTAATCCACAGGATTCCTCCAGATTTTATCCAAGGCTGCCAATGTAGTACTTCTACATGTATGCAGGAATCACAGTGTTACTGGGCTTGGAGTGTCCCTAATGCAGATATGGCTTACATCACACCCAAGTCCTTTAGAATACCTAGAAAGCCTTCCCAAGGAGGACAGGTACAAACATGCCCAGACAGCACAGACTAAAATAAATACCTAACTCTTTTTAATCCCCAGACACTGATGAACAATCATAAGCATCAACACCATTCAGGAAACCATCACCTACCAAACAAATTAAATAAGGCACAAGGAACCAATTCTGGAGAAAGAGAAATACGTGATCCTTCAGACAGAGAATCCAAAATAGCTGTTTTGAGGAAACTTAAAGAAATTAAACATAACACAGACAAGGAAATCAAAATTCTATCAAATAAATTCAATAAAGAGATTGAAATAATTAAAAAGAATCAAGCAAAATTCTGGAGCTGAAATATGCAACTGACATACTAAATACATTGGAGTCTCTTAGTGGCAGAATTGATTAAGCAGAAGAAAGAATTTCTGAGTTTGAAGACAGGCTATTTGAAAATACACACTCAGAGGAGATAAAATAAAAAAGAATAAAAGACAATGAAGCACACTTATAAGATCTAGAATATAGCCTCAAAAGGGCAAATCTAAGAGTTATTGGCCTTAAAGCAGAGAAACAGGGGTATAAAGTTTATTCAAGAAGATAATATCACAGAACTTCCCAAACCTAGAGAAAAATATCAAAATTCAAATACAAGAATGTTACAGAACACCAAACAGATTTAACATAAAGAAGATCACCACAAGGCATTTAGTAATCAAACTCCCAAAGATAAAGCATAAAGGATTATAAAAGCAGCACAAGAAAAGAAACAAACAACACAATGGAGCTCCAATGTGTCTGGTAGCAGACTATTCAATGGAAACCTTCCAGGTCAGGAGAGAGGGGCGTGACATACTTAAAGTGCTGAAAGAAAAAATCTTTTATCCTAGAATAATGTATCTGGTGAAAATATCCTTCAAATACTAAGGAGAAATGAAGAATTTCCCCGACAAACAGAAGCTGAGGAATTTCACTCACATTAGATGTGTCTTGAAAGAAATGCTAAAGGGAGTACTTCAATCAGAAAAAAAGAAATCATTTGAAGGTACAAAACTCATTGGTAATAGATAGCAAGTACATAGAAAAACACAGACTACTATAATACTCTAACTGTGATAGATAAACTACTCATATCTTAAGTAAAGACTAAAAGATGAACCAATCAAAAATAAGAACTATGCCAGCATTTCAAGACATGGACTATACAATAAGATATAAATATGAAAAAAAGTTAAAAAGTAGGGGGAGAAAGTTGAAGTGTAGAATTTTTATTAGTTTTCTTTTTGCTTGTTAGTTTATGCAAGCAGTTTAAATTTGTTATCAGCTTAAAATAATGAGTTATATTTGCAAGCCTCATTGTAATCTCAAATCAAAAGCATATGACCAATACACAAAAAAGAAAAACCAAGAAATTAAATCATACCACCAGAGAAAATCATCTTCACAAAAAGGACGATGAGAAGGATGGAAAGAAGGAAGAGAAGACCACAAAACAACCAGAAAACAAATAGCAAAATGGCATATTTTCATATGTCAAAAACTCATATTAATCAATAATAACATTGAATATAAATGAACTAAAATTCTCAGTAAAAAGATGTAGAATGGCTAACTGAATAAAAAGCAAGACACAGTGATCTGTTGGCTACAAGATACATGCTTCACCAATGAAGACACACACGGACTTAAAATAAAGGGATGGAAAAAGATATTCCATGCCAATGGAAACCAAAAAAGAACAGAAAAAATAGTTTTCAAGACAAAAACTACAAGAAGAGACAAAAAGGTCACTATATAATGATAAATGGTCAATTGAGCAAGGAGATGAAACACTTGTAAATATATATGCACCCAACCCTGGAGCACCCAGATATATAAATCAAATATTATTAGTGCCAAAGAGAGAAATAGATAACATTACAATGATAACTGGAGAATTCAACGCCCCATTTTCAGCACTGAACAGGTCTTCTAGACAGAAAATAAATTAAAAAATTGTTCTTAATCTGCACTGTAGATAGACCTAATTGACCTAATAGATATTTACCAAAGATTTCATCTAACAGCTGCAGAATACAAATTCTTTTTCTCAGCACGTGGAGTATTCTCAAGGACAGACCATATTTTAGGTCACAAAACAAGTCTTTAAACATTTTTTTAAAACCCTGAAATAATATCAATCATCTTCTCTGACCACAAGAGAAAGAAACTAGAAATCAAGGACAAGAGGAATTTTGGAAACCATACAAACACATGAAAATTAAGCAATATGCTCCTGAATGACCAGTGGTCAATGAAGAAATTAAGACAGAAACTGAAATATTTCTTGAAACAAATGATAATGAAGAAACAATATGCCAAAACTTATGGGTCACAGCAAAACAGTACTAACAGGGAACTTTATAGCTCTAAGTGCCTACATCAAAAATGAAGAAAAGCTTCAAATAAATAACCTAATAATACATCTTAAAAAACTAGAAAAATAGGAGCAAACCAAACCCAAAATTAGAAAAAACAAAGATCAGAGCAGAAATAAATGAAATTGAAATGAAGAAAACAATGCAAAAGATCAATGAAACAAAAAGTTGTTTTTTGGCCGGGCGTGGTGGCTCAAGCCTGTAATCCCAGCACTTTGGGAGGCCGAGACGGGCGGATCACGAGGTCAGGAGATAGAGACCATCCTGGTGAACACGGTGAAACCCTGTCTCTACTAAAAACACATTGTATGCCTGTATTAAAATGTCTCATGTGCCCCATAAATATATATACCTAGTATGTACCTTCCAAAATTTTTAAAATGTAAACAATGAACATTTCTGATTCATTACAGGAATTCAAAATATCAACATTAACAAGATTTTGGAAGCAGCAATTTTTAGTCTCATGGGGTTTGTAATTACTTATGCTTCTGAAATTTATTAACAATAATAATGACACTGTTGAGTGCCATTGAGGGGTTCAAGACTTTAGTGGAGGAAGTAACTGCAGATGGCATGAAATAGCAAGATAACTAAAATTAGAAGTAGAGCCTAAATATGTGACTGGTTCACTACAATCTCATAATAAAACTTCAATGGATGAAGGGTTGCTTGTTATGAACAAAAAAGCAATGGTTTCTTGGGAAGGAATATTCTCATGGTGAAGATGCTGTGAACGTTGTTGAAATTATAGCAAAGGATTTAGAATATTACATAAAGCTAGTTCAGAAAGCAAGTCAGTGTATGAGAGGGTTGATTCTAATTTGGAAAGCATATCTACTGTGGGTAAAATAGTATCAAACAGCTTTGCAAGCTGCAGTGAAATCTTTCATGAAAGGAAGAAGTAATCAATGCAACAAACTTCAGTGTGGTCTTATTTTATAAAATTGCCACAGCCACTCCAACCTTAAGGAACCACCACCCTGATCAGTCTGCAACCATCAACGTGGTGGCAAGACCTTCCCACAGCAAAAATATTATGACACCCTGAAGGCTCAGGCTCAGATGATTGTTAGATTTTTTTTTAAGGAATAGTGTTTTTAAATTAAGATACATATATCATTATTTAATATATAATGCCATTGCATATTTATTAGACTAACATAGTATAAATAAAAATTTTATATGCATTAGGTAACCAAAATATTCATGCAATTCATTTTCTTGTGATATTAACTTTATTGTTTGAAAATGTGAAACGAAATTGCAATATCTTCAAGTTATGTGTATACTTAACACTTGAAAGAGTACCAGATAATAGTACAACTATATTATTAACATTCACAGTGCCATTATTATTGTTAATAAATCTCAGAAGCATAAGTAATTACAAATGCTAGCAGATGTAACATCTATAAGTCAGGGGTCTGATTGCACATTTTTGTATATATGTCAATAGGTGATCTATTTGTTGTATTTTTATTATTTTTAATGTATCCTACCTGCTTGCAGATCTACCTTACTATCACTTTTGCTTTTAAATAGGAAATATTATATGTACATATATCTCTCACGTCATACATATCATGTCATATATTATGTATGTGCATTATAGAGAGATGGAGATCTATAGATGTGTATATATACCACATAAATATATATGAGGTTTGTAAAAACAATGACCTTCACATCCATAGAATCAGCTTCCTAATCATTCCTATATCATAGCAGACTTAAAAAACTGATTTATTCAGCTGCCTGGGATCAGCTGGGTGTTTGCTAAGCTGACTGAGTATGCACAAGAAGTTGGGGCACTCTGGGTATTCTGAGCACCCAGATATATTTGCAACCTGACCATATCTAGAATGTGATGGAAACCCATAGAAAACATAATCTGAGGCAAAATCCCTACCTCAACAGAAAGATAGAATAATAGAAATTTTGAGTTAAACTGCAGCTTTTTTTCTACAGTACTCTTTTCTCATGGTCATATAGCATTCACTAAAAGTCCAGTAGGAGCAGGGAGTTTGCAACTTTCTAGAGCATTTATTTTATTATTTAATAAGTGTATTCTGTGGAAAGTTTCTTATTTTCAAATCTGCAACCGCCCTACATTTAACTTTCTACTTCACCTTTCTGTTGTAACAACTCAGATAAACTCTGCTTTCTCTTCCACTTATGTAGTGGATATTTTGTATACTTTCTTGACTGTTCAACATCTGAATTCTTCCTGTGTTTAGAGAATTCACTGAATTGTGAGTTTTGTAGGGGGTTGGGGAGAGGCACAGACAGAAATATTTATTCTCAGTCTTTCATAGCTCAACCAAACAGATGTAGTGGCTCTGAACTTTAAATCTGGTGCTGGTCACCCAAGAAAAGACACACCACAGACTATGCACTGTAGCAGGAAACAGTGGAGAGAGAGGTTATAGGGTTGTGTTTCTAGGGATAGCAGTACAATAGAGCAGTGATAGTATTCAGAGTTCAGCCCCAGGATGAGGGCAGTACGAGCTGAGAGATCAGATGTCCACTGTGGTGGTAGTAATGTATGCTCATTGGACTGGTTTTGTGGGATGATTTGGGATACAATCCTGGCTATACTAAGCCTTTCCAAGCTTGTTTCTGCATCCTTGCCAGTGATTTTGTGAGCTCTCCAAAACCTTCATAATTTGTTTTTCTGTTTAAATTATTCAAAGCCCATTTCTGTTGCTTGCAACTAGCAACCCTGACTGATGCAGCATGACAGCCATTCAAATGGTTGGAGATAGCTACAGTGTCTTCTTTTGTCAGGTGTTCACTCTTCTCCAGAAATATAAATAGCTAATACCTGTATTCTCAGCAACATGTATTGTTTGCATTGATATTAAAGTTTGGATGATATATTTTTAAGAAACTTTATAAATTTGAGAGTTTTGGAATTATTTCCAATCTGGTCATGTGTGTACATGAAAGGAGTTGGCTAACCTTAAAGATGAAATATATACTATGCTACGGTTTTAATGCTTTGGTCCTCTCCAAAACACATGTTGAAAATTAATCCCCAATGCAACAGTGTTGAGAATTGGGACCTACTATGAGGTGTTTAATTTGTGAGTGCTGTATCCTTATGAATAAATTAATGCTACTATAAAAAACTTGAGAGAGTGAGTTCAGCTTCTTCTACACTTCTGCCATGTGAGGAACAGTGCTCTTCTCCTCTGAAGGATGCAATGTTCAAGGCACCATCTTGGAAACAAAGACCAGCCCCTTACCAGACACCAAACCTATCAATGCCTTGATCTTGGACTTCGCAGCCTCTTGAACTGTGAGAAATAAATTTCTGTTCTAAATTACACAGTCTGTGTTATATTGTTGTATCAACACAAAATAGACTAATAGATAGTGTATTCTCTTTCTGAAAGTTCCTACTCTTCTCAAAGGAGAGCAGAATTTCACTGATAATTACTCTTTCATGGGGTATGCAGCTATGAAATAAGATGATACTGAAAATTGTTTTCCTAACAGTTAGCAATTAGGTGAGTAAAAATGGAAGAAAATCACAGGTTTATTGGAGCTCTCTGAAATTTAAAAAAAAAATTGCTTATAAATTCTCTATGTAAACATTAAAAATAAGCTACAATAAATTATCTCAGAGCAAGATGGCAGAATAAGAGACTCCCTCACTCCTTTCCCTTCACAGTAACACAGCCATTTATAGACAAAAGTGTCTTTGTGGGAGCGTTGGGATTCACATAGGAGGTTATAAAACCCTGGTAGGGCCCAAGTCATAAGATGATCATTTTGAGAGAACAGGATTATGCCCAGGTGGCAAGCATGCTGAACTGGGGATCAGTTCCATACAGGTAAATGAAATCATCTCCTGTTGGTTCAGTTACCACCCCATTCGGCCTTTGTCTTGCTGCCAAATTACCTATGAGGAGACATTTCCACATGTGCCTCAGATGACAGACCCAGCAACCTTAGTCTCTGCTATCAACCCTAAAATATCCCTGTAACTCAGCTCCAGCCCTTTGTATCTGTTGTCTGAGAGCAGTTTTGCCTATCTAGGGACACACCAGGAGATCTCCTTATCCACGTCCCCACAAGAAGAGGTGAGCCAACATTGATATTGGCTGTGAACCTTGATGCAGCCCTGTGACTCAGTTCTAGCCTGTCTCAACCATGGTCCAGGGTAGGTACTGCCTGATCTAGGACTCACCATTTATAGACAAAAGTGTCTTTGTGGGAGCGTTGGGATTCACATAGGAGGTTATAAAACCCTGGTAGGGCCCAAGTCATAAGATGATCATAACAGGACCATGAAATGAACACTCCTCCTAGTGGTAGCTCTACTGACAAAGGTTCTGGAGTCAGTCTAGTCCACCTGTGGACCAGATAGGATCCAAGTCCATTTGAGTCCTTGTCAACAGGTTTTCAAACTGTGGTCTTCACCAAAGACAGAGCAGCAGCCAGATGACCTGGCTCCAACTTCACATGACCACAATCTTAGAGGCAATCCTAAGCCCAGGGACCCAACGGAAGAAGGTGTTACATACTGAAACTAGTCTGTAAAGTCCATAAGAGATGTTTGCTCCTTCCAATGCACAGACACCAGGCAGGGCTATGTGGATAATGAAGAATTAGGAAAACATGACACTACTAAAGGAAACTAACAAAGCTCAAATCAGTGACCTCAAAGAAATGATTATCTACCAATTGCCTATAAAATAACTCAAAATTATTGTCTTAAAGAAGCTTAATGGGGCACAACAAAAACATAAACAACTAAACAAAATTGGGAAAATAATGCATGAGCAAAACGAGAAGTTTAATTAAAAAAAAGAAAACCATAAAATAGAACCGAACAGAAATCTTCTAACAGAAGAATACAATGATAAGACTGAAAAATTCGATAGAGAACTCCAATAGCAGACTTGATCATGCAGAAGAAAAAATTAACACAGTTGAAGACAGATTAAAGGAACAAAAAATAGAATTAAAAGAGTGAAAAGAGCATAAGGAGCCTATGGGACAATATAAAGCACATAAATATATAGATTATGGAAGTTCCAGGAAGAAAAGAGAGAAAGTGGCAAAAATATTAAATACTTTATGAGAAAATTTAAAACTTTGTAAGGGTATATAGAAATTCAGATTCATTAATCTCCCCAAGCAAGATCAACCCAAAGAAAAATAATCAGAGACACATTATAATCAAATCGCCAAAAGTCAAAGGCAGAGAATCTTGAAAGAAGCAAGGAAAAATAGATTAATCACATATAATGAAACTCCCATAAGGCACTAGCAGACTTCCTGAAAGAAATAGCAAGCTGAGAGTACAGTGCGATGATATATTCAAAGGGCTAATAGAAAAAACCCTATCAACCAAGAATACTACACTTCGCAAAAATGTCCTTCAGAAATAAGCAGAAATACACACATTATCAGACAAATAAAAGCTGAGGAGTTCATTTTGATGAGACACAACTTATAAGAAATACTACAAGGGGTGTGTGTGTGTGTGTGTGTGTGTGTATGCACCCAATATTGGAGCACCTTAAATATATAAAGCAAATATTAATAGATCTGAAGGGAGAAATAGACCATAATACAATAATACTAGGGGACTTCAATATGTTACCTTCAACAATGGATAGATCATCCCGAAAGAAAATCAGCAGTATTCTTCTTCTTCTTCTTTTTTTTTTTTTTTTTTTTTCAGACGGAGCTCACTCTGTCACCCAGGCTGGAATGCAGTGGTATGATCTTGGCTCACTGCAACCTCCGTCTGCTGGGTTCATACCATTCTCCTGCCTCAGCCTTCTGAGTAGCTGGGACTACAGACCCGCTACCATGCCCGGCTAACTTTTTTGTATTTTTTAGTAGAGATGGTGTTTCACCATGTTAGCCAGGATGGTCTCGATCTCCTGGTCTTGTGATCCGCCCACCTTGGCCTTCCAAAGTGCTGGGATTACAGGCGTGAGCCACCGTACCTGGCCAAAGAAGCAATATTCTTAACTAATACTACAGACCAAATCGACCTAACAGACACAAAAAGAACATTCCATCCAACAGCGGCAGAATACATGTTCTTCTCAAGTGCACACAGAACATTCTCCAGATAGATCACATATCATGCCACAAGTCTTAACATATTTAATAAGACAAAAATCATATCGAGTATCTTTTCTGAAAACAGTGGTATAAAACTAGAAATCAATAACAGGAGGAATTTTGGAAAATTTGCAAATAGGTGGAAAGGTAAAAACACACTAGTGAACAATGAATGAGTCAAAGAAGATATCAAAAGGAAAATTTAAAAGTAGGTTGAGGCAAATGAAAATGAAAATGCAATATACCAAAACTTACGGGGCACAGCAAAAAAATATTTCTAAAGAGTAAGTTTATAGTGATAAATGCTTCCATTAAGAAAAAAGTAGATCTTACCAAACACCACCTTTTCCCCCCAAAACTTTTGAAATGTAAAAAAAAAAATTACAACTTAAATGATCAACTTGGACACAAAAATCAAAAAAGAAGTAAAATATCTCAAATAATCTAACTTCACACTTGAAGGAATTAGACAAAGAAGAAAAAACTAAGCCCAAAGTCAGCAGAAGGAAGAAAATAAAAAAATCTCAGTATTAATAAATTTTACAGAGATTAGAAAGACAGTAGAAAGATCAATAAGTTGAAGAGTTTATTTTTTGGAAAAATTATCAAAATGGACAAACCTGTAGCTAGACTAACAAAAATAGACAGGGGACTCAAACAAATAAAATTGTAAACTAAAGAAGACACTACAACTGATACCAAATAAATAAAAATGATCATGAGATTACTATGAAGAATTCTATGCTGAAAAAGTGGATAACCTAGGAAAAAAATATAAATTCCTAGAAAAATACAATTTATGTAGGCCAAATCACAATGACATAAGAAAATATGAAAAGACCAGTAACAAGTCAGAAGTCAAATCAATTAAAAAAAGGCTTTCATCAATGAAAAGCTCAGGACCAGAAGATTTTGTGGGTGAATTCTACTAAAGATTTAAAGAAGAATTAATGTCGATCCTTTTCAAACTCTTGCAAAAATTTGAAGAGGAGGTAACACCTTCAAACTCCTTTCATGAGACCAGCATTACCCTTACACCAAAGACAGATAAGGACACCACAAGAAAAAAAATTACAGACCAATATTCCTGATGAACACTGATGCAACAATCCTCAATAAAATACTAGCAAATCTAATCCAGTGCCGCATTAAAAGGATTATATACCCAATAATCAAGTGGGATTTATTCCTGGGATGTAAGCATGGTTCAACATATGGAAATCGAAAAATGTCATTCTCCACATTAACAGAATGAAAGGCCAAAACCATATGATTATCTCAGTAGAAGATAAAGTGTTCGACAAAGTTCAATATCCTTTCAAGATTAAAAAGAAGCTTCTCAACAAATTAGGTACAGAGGGAGTGTATCTCAATGCAATAAAGGCCCTATAACACAAGCCCACAGCTAAAATACTCAAAGCGAATAGTTGAAACTTTTCCTCTAAGATCAGGAAAAAGATGAGAGTATCAATTTTTGGCTATTCACGTTGGCTTATGCCTATAATCCCAGCACTTTGGAAACCCAAGGCAGAAGGATTGTTTGAGGCCAGGAGTTTGAGCCCAGGCTGGGCAACATAGTGAGACCATATCTCTACAAAAAAAATTAAAAATTATCTGGGTGTGGTGGCACGTGCCCATAGTCTCATCTACTTGGAAGGCTGAGGTAGGAATATCACATGAGCCCAGGAGTTTAAGGTTTCAGTGAGCTATGATTTTGCCACTACATTCCAGCCTGGGTGACAAAGTGAGACCCTGCCTATAAAAAGAGGCAAGGTGAGGTGAGGTAAGGCAAGGTAAAGTGGGGCGGGGTGGAAGGAAAGGAAGGAAAGGAAGGAGAAGAAAGAAAGAAAAACGAAAAGAAAGAAAGAGAAGAAAGGAAAGAAAGAAGGAAAGAAAGAAAGAAGGAAAGAAAGAAAGAAAGAAGAAAGAAAGAAAGAAAGAAAGAAAGAAAGAAAGAAAGAAAGGGAAAGGAAGAAAAGAAAGAAAGGGAAAGAAAGAAAAGGGAGGGAGGGAGGAAGTAATGAAGGGAAGGAAAAGAAAGAGAGAAGGAAAAAGAAAGAAGAAAAAAAGAAAGAAAAAAAGAAAGAAAGAAGAAAGGAAGAAAGGGAAAGAAGAAAAAGAGAAGGAAGGAAGGAAGGAAGGAAAAGAGTAGCAACTATTGACATTTCTATTCAACATAGTACTGGAAGTCCTAGTCAGGACAGTTAGATAAGCGAAAAAAATAAAAGGTATCAAATAGGAAAGGAAGAGGTTAAATTATTTCTGTTTGCAGATGACATAATCTTGTGTGCAGAAAACCCTAGACTGAAATGATTAGAATTAATGAACAAAATCAGTCACGTTACAGGATCTGAAATCAAGATACAAAAATCTGCAGCGTTTCTACATACTAAGAATGAACTAGCTAAAAAAAGAAGTTAAGAAAACCATCATGGCCGGGCGCGGTGGCTCAAGCCTGTAACCCCAGTACTTTGGGAGGCCGAGACGGGCGGATCACGAGGTCAGGAGATCGAGACCATCCTGGCTGACACGGTGAAACCCCGTCTGTACTAAAAAATACAAAAAACTAGCCAGGTGAGGTGGCGGGCGCCTGTAGTCCCAGCTACTCGGGAGGCTGAGGCAGGAGAATGGCGTGAACCCGGGAGGTGGAGCTTGCAGTGAGCTGAGATCCGGCCACTGCACTCCAGCCTGGGCCACAGAGTGAGACTCTGTCTCAAAAAAAAAAAAAAAAAAAGAAAACGATCATATTTAGAATGGCATCAAAAGAATAAATGACTTGGGAATTAAACTAACCAAGGAAGTTAAAGATCTGTACACTAAAATCTATAGAATATTGATGAAACAAATTGAAGAAGATATAAACAAATTGAAAGAAATCTGTGTTAGGACTAAAATAATTACTATTGTTAAAAAGTCCATGCTGTCAAAAGTGATCTACTGATGAAGTTCAATTCTTATCAAAATTTTGATGTAAATACAAAAAAAACTAAAATTTATATAACATCACAAAAGATCCCAAATAACCAAAGCAATCTTGAGAAAAAAGAACAATGCTTAAGATCACACTCCTCGATATTAAATTATATGATACAACAATAGTAATCAAAACAGTATGGTAATGGCATAAAAACTGACACACAGACCAATGGAACAGAAAAGAGATCCCATAAATAGGCCCATGTATATGTGGTCAACTAATCTTTGACAAAAGTGCCAAGAATACACAGTGGAAAAGTGATCATCTCTTCAATAAATGGTGCTGGGAAAACTGAATGTTCACTGCAACTGAATACAAAAAAGTATAAAATGTTTGTCTTATACCATATAGAAAAATTCACTCAAAATTAATTAAATGATTAAGTGTAAAATCTGAAATCATAAAAATTCTAAAAGAAGGCATAGAGTGAAAGCATTTTGACATTAGTTTTGGCAATTATTTATTTATTTATTTTGAGTATAATCCCCAAAGCATGGCAACAAAAGCAAAAAGAGACAAGTGCGATTACATCAAACTAAACAGCTACTGCACAGCAAAGGAATCAATCAACAGAGTAAAGAGACAGCTTATGGAATAGAAGAAAATATTTATAAACTGTAAATGGGGTAAAAGCTAATATCCAAAATATTTAAAGAACTACACAACTCAGTAGCAAAACAAAAAATAATAATCCAAAATAAAAATTGGCAAAGGGGCCAGACACAGTGGCTCACACCTGTAATCCCAGCACTTTGGGAGGCCGAGGCAGGTGAATCACTTGAGGTCAGGGGTTCAAGATCAGCCTGGCCAACATAGTGAAACCCTGTCTCTACTAAAAATACAAAAATTAGCTGAGCGTGGTGGCACATGCCTGTAATCCCAGCTACTCAGGAGACTGAGGCTGGAGAATCACGTAACCCCGGGAGGCAGAGGTTGCAGTGAGCTGGGATCACATCGCTGCACTCAGGCCTGGGTGACAGAGTGAGACTCTGTCTCAAAAAACAAAAAACAAAAACAAAACAGAGAAATGGGCAAAGGATCTGAATAAACATTTCTTCAAAGATATAAAAATGGCAGTAGCTAAATGGAAAGGTATTCAACATCACTAATCATCAGGACATGCACATTGAAACAACAATGAGATATCTCATATCTGTTAGGATGATATTATAAAAAAGATAAGGGATCAGTGTTGGTGAGGATGTAGAGAAAAGACAATTCTAGTATACTGTTAATGGGAATGTGAATTGATATAGATGTTATGTAAAACAGTATGGAGTTTCCTCAAAAACATCAACATAGAACTATAGTATGATTCATCAATCCCACTTCTGTGTACACTGTACAACCATAGGAAATGAAACTGGTATCTGGAAAATTATCTTCGCCCCCATATTTATTGCAGCACTATTCACAGTAGCCAAGATATAGAAACAATCTAAGTGTCTATCAATGGATGAATGTGTAAAGAAAATGTGGTGTATACATACCTTGAAATATTATTCAATCATAAAACGAAGGAAATCTTGCCATTTGCAATAGCATTGATGAACCTGTAGGACACTATCCTAAGTGAAATAATCTAGACACAGAAAGACAAATGCTGTATGATGTCATTCATACGTAGAATCTTCAAAAGTCAAACTCATAGAACAGAAAGTAAAGTGGTGATTTCCAGCTTCTGGGGTGGCTGGAAGTGGGTAATGGGGAGATTCTGGGAATGGGAATACTACAACCTTTCAGTTATAAAATGTGTAAGTTCTGGGGATCTAATGTACTGAATGGTAACTAGAGTTAATAATATTGTAATATGTTTACTTCAAATTTTAGAAAAGAGCAGATTTTAAGTATCTTACTACACCACCCCCCCAAAAAAATGTATTAGTCTGTTTTCACACTGCTATAAAGATAGTACCCAAGAGTGAGTAATGTATAAACAAAGGAGGTTTAATTGACCCACAGTTCTGCGTGACTGGGGAGGCCTCAGGAAACTTGAAATCATGGCAGAAGGGGAAGCAGGCACTGTCTTCACAAGGTGGCAGAAGAGAGTGTTAGTATGTGAGGGAGGAACTGTCAAACACTTATAAACCCATCAGATCTCGTGAGACTCACTCACTGTCATGAGAACAGCATGGGGGAAACTGCGCCTACCTCGACACATGGGAACTACAGGTCCCTCTCTCAACACGTGATGATTACCATGAGAGATGGGATTTGAGTGGGGACACAGAGCCAAACCATATCACCAAGTAATGATGGGTGGTGATGGATGTGTTAATTCGACTGTGGTAATCATTACACAATATATATCTATATAAAATCATGATGTTATATACCTTGAATATAACATCCTCCTATGCAACATTGCTTCCTAAATGTGATAAACTTTTAAAATTATTGCTCATATAGAACATGAACTAAAATAGATTCTCATAATCGATATCTTTTCTTAACAAAATAAGCTAAATATACCATTATAACTGTATATGTATGTCTACGTGTAACACTAAGATATTTTGGAACTGTTTATATGTATAATTGTCAGACATACGAATTTACGCACAGGCATGATAAGGCATGAAATCTTTAAATTGCCCCTGAAAATTCAACAAATCAACAAAATGGAATGAGAACACAAGATCAAAACCTTTTTGCAGACACAGCTTTATATATAACATATATTTTTACAACCATGAGTGCCTTAAATTGCTTTAAAGGAAGCCACATTTATTAAAAAGATATTTTTAAGTTTTAAAGGAATAAATCATGTCCTTTAAAATTAAAGTTACCTTTACAATTTCAAATGATGTAAAGCAAAGAATTTCAGAAAAAGAAGTAAACACTATGTGGCTCTTTTATATAAACTATGACCTTAAATGCTCACAATACTCATAATACTGACTGTTAGGGACTAAATGAGTGACCTTGGGTAGTTTATTTATTTAATTCAAGTATCTTTGAACTTCAGCATTTTTATCTGCAAAATTAATGGGTTAAGCTCACCGTAACCTTAAACTCCAGGGCTCAAGCAATCCTCCTACCTCAGCCTCCCGAATAACTAGGACTGCAGGCATGCACCAACACACGTGGCTAATTGTTTTAATTTTTTTGTGTGTAAAGACAGGATCCCCTTATGTTGCCCAGGCTGATCTCAAACTCTTAGTTTCAAGTAATATTCTTGCCTGGGCCTCCCATATAGTATTTTGTTATAGCAGCGGAAGGAAATAAAACATTACCTCTTAGATCCTTCTTTAACCTTCCTTATTCTGAGGGTCTTTCTGAGACTGGACATATGTGAAAATTAAACTTCTCATGTGAAGGTATATTTTTAAAGACTTCAGACATCTAAAAAGACAAAAGTGATACAGTCTGAAAAATGTGATGTAACTTTAGATTTAGAGTTTACAAAGTGAGTCCTATGGAGTCTTGTTCAAAGTACTCATAGATATTATAACTAAATACAGTTCACTATATATTCTATAGAGATTCAACTGTACTACGTCAGCAGTGTATATTTAATTTCAAAGCTGTTCTAACAACAATATCACACACAAATTAAAATCAGGTTTAACATAGTATGACACACAACTCTTTGTGTGTGTGTGTGTGTGTGTGTATGGACTTGTGTGTGTGTGTGTGTGTGTGTGCATGGATGGACTTAAAATCAATTTTCACTCACATTAAAGGGCTTAATATCAACTCTAGACCATATTTTTTCATCTCTTCTAGACTATTCCTAGCAATTTTTTAAAAAATATGGCTGATTTATTTTTCTACTAGAAATTAGAGCTTATTTTTCCTCAGTCTGTTTTCATAACAATTGACATTTGGAAGTATAAGTTGAAGACAGACTCTCTCTATCTATCTCTCTACAGCCAAATACTAAAAATTATGAATAATTTATATACTTTTAAAAAATATTGTTTCAAAAACAGTTTTGAAAAATTGAAAAAATAGTTTTGAAATATGTATAAAGCATTTTTTATTTACCTAGATTTAACCTTTGAACAAATCACTTCTTTTTTGTGATATACAAATATTGTTCCATTTCTAAAAATAAAGTATTGTTGCTTGACAAAATTATAGTTAAATATCCAGTATCTCTATATAGAAAGAAAGTGTACATGAAATTGGAACGAGATCATGAAATGATCTCTTGATGAAAAACCATATTTTGAAAACCATATTTTGAAGAAACCAACATACATATAGTGAGGCATCACTCTGGATTTGCCCTTAGCAGCAGCAGTGATGGCCAGGGTTGCAAACAAGGGAGAGATGTAAGAGAGATGTTGACAATAAGTGACAACTTTTCTCTTATTATAGGATCTTTTCTTTCAGAAACCATGCCAGAATTTGTATCACTATCTCAAATATTTTTACTTTAGTAGTCTGGATTTAGACTTCATTCATTCCAAGGAAGACTCTTTTTAGTTAATTTATTAGAGTACAGTAGTGCGCTACTCCATGTGCAGGGGACATGTTTCAAGACCCCCCCAGGTGATTCCCTGAAACTGAGGATAATATCTATCTGAATGTTTTTCCTATACATACATATCTATGATAAAATGTAATTTATAAATTAGGCACATTAAGAGATTAACAATTATAACTAATAAACTAGAACAATTATAACAACATAGTGTAATCAAAGTTATGTAAATAGGGTCTCTCTCAAAATATCTTGCAATGTTTTCAGACCAAGGTTGACCACAAGTAACTGAAACTGTAGAAAGTGACACTGTGGATAAGGAGAGACTACTGTATTGTTTCCAGAAATTGTCATGTGTCTCACAAGAATATATATCACTGATTTAAAGTAATACTATTTATATGGTACTTATTTCAAAGTTATTTTTAATGTTTATCTCTTACATTTGAGCAATTGTTTGGAGAAGAAGAAATTCTTATTTCTATTTTTAGAGGTGTGGAAAGCAAATAGACATGGATCTTAATTGATTTGCCAAAGGTCAGAAAGCAAGTCAAAGGCAGTTCTTGGCCCAGAATTCTAATTTGCTGAAATCAGCTGTTATTAATTACATATAACTATTGATCAATTGATAACTATATTCTTCTATTACCTCTGATAATTTAAGCAACACTTAGATCTTATTTTATTTGCAAATGGTCAATCAATTAATCATTCAATAAATATTTAATAAAATTTAGTATTTTGTTATAACCAACTTCTGGCTGTGCAATTACACAGGTGAGCATAGAAATAATTATAGGTGGGATACAAAAAGAACTTTTCCTTTCAGTAGAGACCCTACTTGCAGAGTCAGCTAGATGAAATAAGTCACTTTTAAGTATTAATATTTACAAATATGGACATTCCGTGATCCAGCAACTAAAATGTAAACACTGGCCAATGTGCCGCAGTCTGCACTCCAGCATTATGGCCAATCAGGTACCAGATGTTCAGTATTTCTAATATATTTACAGAGCCCTATAGACTTCATTGCATCCCCTTCCTTGTTCCCACCTTTTCTTTAGGCAAATCTGTCTCCTCTGTCCCAGTGTTTCTAAAATTCCTCTCTCTGAAGACTAAAGATTTTTCTCCTATAATTAGTGACAGCATAATAGAAAATAACTTGCATAAATTTGCCACACCACATACTAGGAATAAATTATTATTAGAGGCATTTTCCCCAAATATCAGAGTTAGATGCATTGTAGCAGGGAAAATAGAGCAATATTAAGCAAAAAATGTGGAGGAGGTAAAAAAAAAAATAAAATAAAAGACCTGGGGATACTAAAGATGTGTTTTCCATTTTCTGGGAGTACTGCTTGGTGATGTTCACTGAGATTGAGGAACATGAATTAGTACAGTGACTCATGGATTCAGGTGAAGAAGGTAAGTAAAGAAGAAAGTGAAAGCCAGCAGAACCAGCTTCCCAGCCAGGACTCTACAGTAGGCATAGGAAGAGGAACAGTGGATGCACATTCAAGTCTTGAGTTGCAACACAGCTTTAGAAATAGAGGTGATTTGAGTGATTTTTAGAACATCTGCAAGAATAATTTCACTGGTTTCTAATGACATGGCTTGATAAGAAAAAATTAGATAGTATTATTTTTATGATGATCTTCATATAATTATCTCCATGTTTGTACTCTGGTTCATATTACCTACTGTGCTCTTTATGAAATATGGTTATGGCTAGCCTAGCAATATGATTTCCCACTTTCCTGCATGAGTTACACATGTTCTGTCCAGGTCCACAGAACCTAATATATTCAGTCATGTAATGCTGCCACCTTTCTTCACCACTCTTATTTCTTTTATCTTATTTTTTTGGTAAGCAACAGAAATTTCACTTTTGCATTATATGACTCCCCCCAACCCCAGGTAATTAATTAAAAAGTTAAACAAAAATGCATATATTTCTGAAATTCATGAACACTTTTAGTATGTCCTTTTCCTAAATCACCCACCTCTTATTCACTGTGTTTCATTTCCTGCTTTTGCTCTTCTGTTTTTAAGAAAATATGAGAAATTAAATCTAATGATAAATGCAGTTCAGTTAGTGTGGTAGGGTTTGACAGAAAAGAAGTACAAAAATTAAAAATTAGGGAAACAATCTGGTCAAGTCATTGTGAAGTTTACTTCATTGTTCCACCTCTAAACTCTTGTAAGTATACTCCTTATATTTGAAATATCTGTCCTCCCTTCTTCACTTGATCAACAGCTGTTGTCTTCTATGCCCCATTCACTCCTTGACTTGACCATGGCTGTTTTATGTACTTCCTTCAGTAGTTCTGGACACCCTGGGCTTTACACTATTTTAGCCTCAATCACACTGTTGTCATTGCCATTAGATTGGGGATTACTTCAGGGCAGTAGTAACATGTTTGCATGTTTTTATTGTTAAATCTTACAGTCTGGTCTGGGAAATTCAACAGACATTTGTAGGAAGCAAAGAAAGAAGATAGAGAGAGGTGGGAATGGCAAAAGGAAAAGAAAATGTAGTTTCTAAGTGGTTAAAAAACATTAAGTAATAATGTTTGTCCCTTAGATTTTAACTCCACAATCTTGTGACTATTTACATTGTTTTTATTGGTTCATAGAAATGTAGCTGGAAGTTGGTGGAAGAAGCAGTTGCTTATTCTAAGCGCTTCCTCAGAAAGTGGAGTGTTTTTAATTTTTGTTTTTAAAAATGATGCTCTGACATGATAGTTGGTAAGACAGTGATGAAAGGTCTGAGCTGAATCAGTGTGAAATCCAGACCTTGAGACAGGAGAGAGTGACTCCTCTATCAGCCTTCTGTCTTGCTAGCATGTTGGATGCAGTATGTGTTTCATAATTGCAGCTCGATGATGGCAGGGATAATAAAAGTAATCATCAGGACAATAATTTCCAAAAATCTTTCCTTTCCATTTCACAATACACATTCCCTTGCATTTAGGGGCAGTTTCATTTTATTTTTGTTTACTCTTCCACTATTTCACTTAATGCAGACAAATTATAGAGGAACTGTCTCTAATAAATAACGTTAGAAACTCAGAAGCAGTAAGTGAATTCCATTTTCACCTGTGCAGAATAGCTCAAAAATGCTCTATTTCTGTGAAAATGTCAATTATTTTTGAATTATCAAGCTTATGTTAACTTACCAAATTATGTATTTCTATAAAAGCAAAATGATGGTCTGATGGTAGGCACTATCTGCTTTTCAACCATGACTCAGATTATTGCTGGCTAGATTTCTAAAGATCCCAAAGATTTCTTTAAAACAACTAGTCCTGGAACAGCTACCAGCCTGGATTCGATTCTTCAGTCTGCTTCTGAGCAAGCTATCAAGAAATGCTGCTGAAGGCATTTCCTGTTTCCTTTACACTTCTTTCAGATTTCTATGACATACTTAATCTGGGTCTTGTGCCCTGTCAACTTTTAATAGTTCTAATTGCTCAACTATCTGCTCTTGTGTGATCATAAAATCCTTTTAACATTCCACTTTTCCCCTCAAGAAAATGTATCCAGTTTCCGGGACGTGACCTTCAGCTTCTTTGGTAAATACGCAGGCAGAGAATTCATTCAGGCTTTCGACTACTGCAGCCTCATCCGTCCCTGACTTCCCACTCGTCCCCTTAATGGCCCTATGGATGCCTGCCTACGCTGTATGCTTTTACAGTATAAAAGAAGTTTGCCCTCCAATTTGGTAATTTCGGTGCCTCTTTTTCTCCCCTGGGTCCTTTTTAGAGTTCCCTTTCAAGTATTGAGGATTTGATTTTCTATTCCTTTAAAAATTGTGGATCCTGATAAAGGAAGGGGGAGCTTTTTCTGTGCTGCCTCCTTCTAGAAGCTTTACTTTTCTACTTTGGTCTTGTAAAATGCTAAACAAATTTATCACTTATTAGTGGGAATGGCGTTTTGGGTGGTACTGTGTTTTTAAAAACCACTTCCCTGCTATTTACCCTGAACTTAATTCAGTGGCTTGTCTTTTTCTGAATTAATGATTATATGCTGTATTTTATTTTCTGTCTTCCTACACTTCCCTCTTGTCTCTAAACACCTCTAGCTTCTATTTGGGATTAAATCATATGCTTAATGAGATTTAATCACGGCTTCCTATACTCTCCTTTGAACCCTAAATATTATTTAATTCTAAACCTAGCATTCTTTCCTCCCTTTTCGGGTGATGTACATATTAAATTAGAAATCAGCTTTGCACCAGATCCAGCCTCACTTCCTCCACTTGATGTAATCCTGTGCTATGGCTAGATAATTAAAATCTTCCACTATTACCACCCTGCCCTTTTCTTGCTCTGTCCATGCGTGTGTGTGTGTGTGTGTGTGAGAGAGAGATATTTGTAGTTCATTTCTGCCAAGACAGCCTATAACATTACTGTTATCACATTTTCAACCAATTTATAATACATTACTCCTGTTCTTCATCATAGCTTATTTCAGAAACCTATCATTCAGGAATTATCAAGTTTTCCCCACAAACAAAGAAGCATCTTTTTTGCTTTTTGTTGATTCTCACAAATATGAGTACCTAATACAAGGTAGTCATTAAAAGGTTTATAAAAACCTCAGAATTAATGTACTGACATTAACAAGGTTTTGTTAAGCAATAATTGACCACTTTATGTACGCAATTACACATGGTGGCTACGAAATTATTATGATATATGCACGTGTCGCATGTGTGCTGATGACCTTATAAAATGGCCGCATATTTTAAAAAGAAGCAGAGCCCTGCATATAAAGGAAATTTTGAAAATCTAGGAGCAGTCTTTGGATTGTTTGCTGCCACTGCTTCTAGGCAACAGGCAAGAGATGTTTACAATCTGGGCTCTCCCCTGCCCCCACCTCTAGGAGCTTTTCATCTGCTGCTGCTGCTGCTGCTGTTGATAGAACTACAAGACCCAGAGCCACAGAGTGCCCCTCCTCCACCTCACTTCAATCTCCTGGAGCCCAGCTGTTAAGGCCTATCTAGCTAATCACCCCCTTTACCACAAGGCTCTTTTGTGGAAGTTAATGTCATGTTCAGAGAGGACAGTGCTGCAGGGAGAGCAGAGGATTTGATTTCTCACTTTACCTGTGAGAAAAACAGCATGTGGAATAAGGTGCCTCTGTTGTCCTTGATGCTTGACTTCATTGTCACTCACCTTCTGCTGCCTTGGCATAGCCCAGAGAAGTGGGATCGCAGTTCTCCAGCTGAGTGATGAACTTAGAATAGGGACCTTTGACCCTGGCTTCACAAATAGTCTTTCTTAAAGAGGATGCCCACATTTTCCAAAACGAAAAACAGAAAGGAACATGATTTTAATTTACTTTCTAAAAACACATGCAACCTTCATTTGTTTAAGAAATGGAGGGGGTAGAAATTTAAGAAAACAAAAATAATAAAAGAATATCAAATTCTAAAGCTAACTTATTTTTGGCCTTAGGAAACAAGCTTTAATTTTTCTTTTATCTGGTGAAAGGCAAGAGGAAGGTATTTGCAAAAGGAAGGAAAGATACGTATACGCGTATTGAAAGAAATACAATTTGGGGACTGGGGCTGTTAGGCCAAGGTTACTGTTTCAGTGGCCAGGAAACCTCTTATATCTTGTTTTGATACGACCCAGAGCTGGCTGAGGCTGATCCAGTAGAATAGCAGCTGAATTTCGAACATGTCAGCCCGGCAAAGGCTGAGTGACAGTCTTTAGGGATGTTGTAGAAAGCCTGAATTTCTCCACTTGAGGGGAGGATAAACTAGATCCTCTCTTAGAGTACTTTTAATCCAACTTTCTCTGATTAACAGTGACCTCAGCGTATCATGCTCAGTCAAATGGAGAGGTCTTCTAGTCTATTTATCATGAATCCAGACTCCCGGATCTGATGCTTTTGTTCTAACCCTGGCTCTATTGCTTTTCTTCAGTTTCTTCATCAGTAAAGTGGAGATGATACCTCATAGAGCTATTATAATGATTTAATGAGATAATACTCATAAATCAGAACACAGCTTGGAACACAGTAAGCACTTGAGAAGTGGTAGCTATTATAATTAATACCTTTTTGATGAATTAAAGGAAATAATTGGTAATTAAAATCATCTTCATGCTATTTCCTATATTACTATCACCTATATTACTATATATTACTATATTTCTGATATTACCATATTACTATACTATATTCCTATATTAGTAATATAGGAAATACTAACAAAAATTGGCTAGTATTTAATATTATTGGGTCAAACATTTTCCAAATTCTATCTATAAATTAGAAGTGAATCCAACTTAAAAATTATTCTAAAAATATTGTGTTTAAATGTAGACATCTATGTTCCTTAATGAGGTCAGGTTGGTAACTTCAATTCATGTGTCTGTGGATCCTTGTTTCCTTCAGACTCTCAAAAGAATATTAATAACATCTGTTTAGTACAAGATGAGTTAGCGAATATAATCACATTTGATCCTCAACCTAGACCTTAGAGTAATACCGTGGTTATCCTCATTTTACATAGTGGAAATCAGACTCACTGGGGTTAAATGATTTTTCTGATTTTCCTTTTTTAAATCATGTTCTTTTCTCACTATGTGCTTGTGTTTCTACCATGGGAGATGGGGCATTGAGTAGAGATAGATGGAAAAGATGGGGAGAATGAATGAGAGGTGAGAGAGGAAGAGAGAAAAAAATAAGTGTGCAGAATAATAAGTTATTTGTATATGTGTTGCTGACAGAAAACCACTCCAGACCCTAACATCTATGAAGCATCCAGCATCAGGGCCTCAGTTCTCTTTCAAGACACTCCATGAAAAGGCATAAACTCTGACTCCTAGCCCTCACCCACCAGCCTAGGTACAAACAGAAGTCCCTTTCTCAAAGACCCTTTGTCTTTTCTATCTGAATTTCTTTGATATTTCAAACATTTACTTACCCAATTGTAAGCGAAAGCTTTAGCTGGCAGAACCAAATAAGAGTTTGGCTGGAAGTACTGAACTGTGATGCTCTGAATGCAGTTTGTTTGGTTAAGGCTGGTCATAGAGAATATGGAACACCTGTACTTTCAGAGCCAGTCCTGGATACCATTTCATTTGAATGTAAATGTGTTGACTTTAATCTGTAAGATTTTATTTGACTTGGACCCTTTTACCTTAGAGATCATTTGTCTTCTTTTACACTTGCATAGCAACTGGGAGCTACTAAAGTGTATTTTGTCATAATTTAACTGCTAAAGGCAGGTGTGTATGCGTGTGTGTGTGTGTGTATGTGTGAGAGAGAGAAAGAGAGAGCGAGCATGCTTCCTATTTCCCAATCAGTTACCTTTAATACATTCATGAGTTGTTTATGCAGCATTTGAATTCCTTTCTTAAAGAACACTTTAAATGGCCGGAAAGAATACCAGAAGCCATGGTATATATTATTTAACTACATCAAGAATCTAATCCTAGAGGAGAGACTTCAGGAAGAAAGATGGGTTAAGATTTGCCCACCCCTCTGCTTGAAGACCTTCCAAGAAATATAATTTAGGTGATTATAAAATATACTTAACCTTTGCCGGGAAAGGATGCTGCCGTGGGCCTGGGCTGAGTATTGCCCTGTCTCGAAGAGGAGAGAGATTTTTGTCCTCTGGTTCTGAGTACTGCTGGATTTTTCTGCTTTAAGCATATTAGTAAATTTAATACCAAAAGAGAGCACAGAAACATTTCCTCATTAAGATGAAATAATGAGAGAGAGGAAGAGTTGATATTGCCTGGGAGCTTTTAAAAAAAGCTATATCTAGGAGGGATATTAAATGATTTAGCAGTAAGGAACCAAGTGTGAACCTCTAAAACCACTGAAGTTATAGAAATTGAGTACCTAGATGAGGCAGACACACAGAGATCATAAAAACAGATTTACAAGGGAATAATCCTAATTATGTAGGATAATTTTTCAAGAATCTGACAGTTTGTGACTTGATCTCCCTTGCATTTTATAGTCCCCACATTTCCTGATATGTTAATTTAGCAACTTTTCTAGCATGTTGTGGTATAAGTGCTTGAAAGTAAACAATGCTGAACTGTTCACGAAAATTATCTTCACAGTTGGTGGATTGAGTCTTTTGTAATTCTGCTTGAAAATACCTTACTCCTATGTGGACAGTATTTCTGTTACAAGGGTTATAACACACTTTACATTCCCATCTCTAGAAGCCAAACCACATAATATTCTGTAGAATGGTTGAAAACCAACGGTTTAATCTCTTGTGAATGTATACAAAAGAAACACACAGCTGATGGTGGAGAGTGCTATGCCAAAAATTGAGATTAAATGAAAAATCTACATTCTGAATAATGAGACTCCTGGCCCCTTTCCCTACTCAAATTTAAGAACAGCATCAGTCAGGCCTGCATCTCCCAGGTAGAAGAGTAGAGCATAAGTTTGGTAGACAATGTCCCAGAAGTATTGAGCTTTTGGGGTCCTCTTAAAATTGTTCAGCCTGATAACCTCACACTGCAGAGAAACAGCCCATGGTCACAGAGCATCCAAGCGGCATCTTAGCACTCAATTTAAGCATGAATGGACCACCAAGGAGCCCAGATATATGAAGAAGAAAAAAAAAAAAAAAGCTGGGACATGGAAGGTAGAGCACAAATAAACAAAGCATAAAAGACCTTTGCAGAAACATTTTAAAAATTCAGAGAGCAGAAGATTTTTTTTAAAAAAGGTTTTATAATTCATATCTTTATATAAATGGTGAAGCTGCTGCAACCTAGAAATAAGAAGAAGAGAACATAAAAAAGAAAGCAGTACTTTTAAGTGCTTTTGGAAATATAGGAGGGATGAAGAATTCATCTGAAGGATTAAATTACAAGCTTGAGGAAATCTACCCCACAGTAAGCAAAGATACAGAAAATAGCAAGAAAGTTAATAAAATTAGGTCACTGTATGAGGTTAACATTTTTAAAAATCAGAGATTTTTAAAGAGATCATGGAAAAAAATGAAGTGCAGAAAATGATCAAGTAAATTATTTACAAACATTTTTCAGAATTTAAGGAGTTTGTTTTCAGTCTACGGGATATTCTTTTCCCCCAAAATATGATTCTAAAACTTTAGGAGGAAAAAATAAATAAATTTCATTAAAAGGATTGGGAATCAAACCAGCATCAGACTTCTCAAAACTAACCCTAATAACTAGAAAAAAAATTAGAAATGTGTTCAAAATTATGAGGAAAATCATTCTGAGAAGACATATAGAATTTTTATAGTCCAGTTGAAGTTTTAATCAAATATAAGTGTACAACATTGGACATGCAAGATCTTAAGAAACTTGCCTCCCGTTTACTCTTTTTGAAGAAATCACTGGAATCTGTGTTTACCAAAAGAAGTGTGTAAACTGAGGAGAAGGCTTATCTGGGGTCCAGGAAACCAGAAATCCTTAATAGGAGAGCAGTAAGGAGAGAAAGAAATGTAAAAAACAACGACAACAACTAAAACGAAAGAGACAGTGAATATGATTATGGAATATTATACAACTAAACTATGATGCTATTTACAGTTTTCATAACGCTAAAAGTGAATATTAATCTAGCCAAAAATTATTATATGGCCATTGTTAGGAAAATGGATGTGAGTGCATGTGTGTGTGTGTGTGTGTGCGTGTGTGTGTGTGTCAGACGCACATAGAAAGGAGTTGGAGGAAATATAAAAGCATACTTTTCTTCGTCCAAAGTAACAAGTCAACAGATAATAGCTAAAACTATAAACTCAAGAGGTTTCTGAATGTATATTTAGGCATATGGAAGAAAATATCAAAAAAAGTGTGAAAATAATTGAAATCAGTTGCCTTTAGGGGATTGGGAGACTGCTTTTTTTGTTGTTTTTGTTATCATAAACCTTGTGCAACTATTTGTCTTTTTGTCTTTATAAGTTTGATAGGGAAAATTTGAAGCAGGAAACTTACATACTACTAGAATGGTGAGAGGAAATCATATGAATGGTGGATACACATAGGTCTAGTTAACCCTTAATGTAGACCTAGGAAAGTTCCTAGAAAGCTATTAAAACAAGGAGGGCAATGTTAATCAGCATCTGTAAAGTAGGCAGCATATGGCAGGCATTTGGTTTAATATTTATACGTATGCCGGAAGATGAAAGAAAATGATTAAAGAGGTAAAGAAATATACAAAACAGTCACAAATGCCTCTATTACTGCACAAGCATCATAATTATTTCATAAAACCTCACTGCTACATTTTGTTCAACCAGAAAATAAAAAATTCAAATATTATTGGTAGCTGATGGCAAATCAAAATGTAAAAATTCAAATATTATTAGTAGCTGATGGCAAATCAAAATGTTTGAGATATTATTAAGAAAAATTATGGGAATTTTTCTATAATTCTGAAAATGTGTTTTCTATGAATAATTTGCTATTATGGTGGGCAAAACTTGATCCAAATGGAATCCATATTTGTAGCCAATATACAAATAACTTACACATGAATTTATGAAAATTATGTAGAGAAACCAGGTGTCTCAAAGAAAGAGAACATATCAAACTACAGATTTTACAGACTTGTTCTGCGAGAAAAAAATGTCAGTTGTAGAAGTATGAGTTGTAGAAGTATGATTTTACTAATGTAAATCAGGAAAAGTTGTTACACTTTCTTCTTGAAATCTCAGTGATCAAATCTCCCTTTTTTTTTTTCTTCTGACATCTAGCCCAGTACTTGGTATATGGTGGATATTCAATAAACATCTTCTAAATGGATAATTAAATAAGTAAATGAATAAAATTTTGGAGGTTATTTGAGAAGTCTAAAATCACAATTAAAGTAAACCTGAAAGGGCCTATTCTATTTAAAAAGACTTATGTCATATATATTCTATAGCTCTCATTCTATCTCTTAAAAGTCTCATTATCATATGTCTTGTTATCTCTAAATTAAACCTTCAGTTTCAGAGTTTAAGAATATTTTCTCTGTTTCACCCATCCATTTTTCAAAATGGAAGCTCTCCTTGTAGAATGGATCACGGGCAAGCCTCAAGTCTGGGTAAGCTAGGGATGCGACGAGCCTGGAAAAATTCATGTCAGCCATGTGCTGTGGTTTTTACAAATGTCTTGAACCTATTGAAGAGTCAAACACCTAGCCAAAGTTTCAAGAAGAGCTAGAATTAGCAGGAGGTTACAAAATCTTTGAGACTAACAAACTAAGGTTGTTTGAAGGATGTGACACAATCCTCACTCAGATTAGCTCAAGGGGATTTCATGAAGACTTGAAGGGTTAGGGGACTTGGCTTGCCTCTCTGACTGGGTGTGCTGGAGTGTTGCCTGGCTTGTATAGCTGTCTGTGAGTAGTAAATTATGCATCTTTTACTGCACTAAGGGAACGTGTTTCATTTGCCTGTACATATTGGTGTCTTTCTGTCAATCACATAATCATCATCTTTTTGACAACCATGCAATCCTACAAATAAGAAACGTTCAGATATATGGAAACCACCCTACCTTTCAACTTTCCCTTCTCTGGGTGGAATGCCTTTTAAAAATGAATTATTTTCAAGCCATCTAATCATCAATGCTTCTGCATATTTGCCACAAACATGTTCAAGTTTGTAGAAAGTTCTCTCTCTATATATATATATTTAAATATTTTGAACAATGATGCTTGTTTCTCACATACTACAGTAGGTAGTAAGTACTCTTTAACATCAGGAACGCCCATGCTTAGATCTAAGTTTTGCAATATATTCTGGGTCTTTTGGAAATTACTTAACCTCTGAACCTAATTTTTAAATAAAAATACTAGAAAATTAGAGAAAAAATTACAATGCAATTGTGAGGATTATTATAATAAGGTGAAATGTGTCAGGAAATATACCTGGTACCTAATAAGCATTTAATAATGTAAATTTCTCTTTTATGCATTTATTTATCAAGATATGATAGTTCTTAATGTCTCAAACTCACGCAAAGCATTTATTCTTATATGTTTACCACAAGATTTAATGTTCAAAGTATAAACAGGATGATAAATTAACACAGGAGTTCAGATTGGTCTTACTGAAAAATATTGAACTCTATTGACTTTTATGCATTGTTGCTGGTTTACAGACTCACTTTGTTGACAGTAGGCAGCAGCTGTGTCCAAAGCTCCAGAACTCTTACTGGATGTTCTCCTTCGGCTTCTCTGAGTCATGGAACAGGCACAAATACAGTTTTTAGGTCAAGCATGCCAGCTTTAAATGCAGGTCATCCATACTGTCAGGTTTAGATGCATTGAGAGATAAATGCAGGCAGTTTCCAGTTTGTCTTTGTGGGTTTCTGTTTATTCTTGTGGATTACAATTTACCTTTGCTTTCACCCATTTCATGCCCACCTTTTTTATCTGTAATGAATGCCCTGCTTACATTTCATGAATTCAGATCCACCACCAGTAACAGAGAAAACAGTTATTCAGAGATGTCATTATCAGCTCCCACAACTGCATAACTTCTGTAAGAAATCCCTTGTTTCTTATTTGTTATAGTGGTTCCTTTAGCCCGATTGAATCCTAACTGATATGTCATAGGTTAAGTAGCTTGCTTCCTCCCAATATAGTTTTTTGATTTGCATAGATGACCTTTTCTATATCTGAGATCCAGTAACTGATCATGTTTAATTATTTCAGATGATACAGTGTTGTGTTAGCTACAAAAGCACTGTTTGCATCACATTGACATCTATTATCCCTCTTTTTTCCTTTAGATAGTTCATATTTGTTGAGTCCTCAGTATGTACTAGGGACTAGTCTAAGTAGCTTGCATTATCTCATCTAACCTTGACATAATTCTATTAAGTAGGCTCTTTAGAAATGGGTAAAGAAAATTTCAGAGATGGCCAAGTTTTGATATGGGCTCTATGTTACTGGACCATAGTTGGTGGCCCATTTGAAAAACTACCAAAACATCAGTTTACAGAAAGCCAAAAGTGTTATTTACAAAGTATGGTGACATCAAAATACAGAAGAAGCAAATGTCAGTAGTTAGGAAGATCAGTGACTAGTAAAACTTTATTTGGATAAAGGTCAAGTATAGAGATAGAAAATGGTAGAGTCAAGTGTCTGAGTCTAGAATCTGAATATTAACCAATACTCTACACTACATCACATTTTAGCACTATACTATTTGACTCAGCTTGTCATGTCACATAAGCCTTCTGGAATTTTGGTTGGAATTGCATTAAATATATTGATACATTTGAGGAGGACTGACATCATTAAAATATTGTTTTTCAGCCCATAAATCTAGTATATTTCTCCTTTTGTTTCAATTGTCTTTACTTTCAACAAATTTGTATTGTTTTAAGTGTAGAAGTTTGAAACAACTTTTGATAAATTTATTCTTGCATATTTTACTCTTATTATTATTATAAGAATATTTTATTCTTATAATTCCCTTCCCAATATACCCAAACTATTGAATGGCCTAATTGGGGTTCTCAGATGAAGGCTGGAGAAAGTTCTGTGACAACAGAAAGATACAGTGCTTTTTATTCTCAAAATTTGGGGGGATTTATGAGGGATGACCTGATACTTAATATAAGCTTCTGTTGAAGTGATTGCAGACAAGACGAACATTTTGAGAATCTAGGCGCAGTTCCAACATTATGACAACGAGAAGAAAGTAGGTGGTAACTTTCACCATGAGCCTTAATTTTCCATTTATTCAAATTAGAATTTCTACATGAAAATTGAAGGTTTATTTATTTATTTAGTTAGTTAGTTAGTTTTTGAGACGGAGTCTCACTCTGTTGCCAGGCTGGAGTGCAATGGCACGATCTCAGCTCACTGCAACCTCTGCCTCCTGGGTTTAAGCAATTCCCCTGCCTCTGCCTCTCAAGTAGCTGGGACTATAGGCACATGCCACCACGTCCAGCTAATTTTTTTTTTTTTTTTTTTTTTTTTTTTTTTTTTTTTTGTATTTTAGCAGAGATGGGTTTTCACCATGTTGGCGGGGATGGTCTTGATCTCCTGATCTCATGATCTACCGTCTTTGGCCTCCCAAAGTGCTGGGATTACAGGCATGAGCCACCGTGCCCAGCCGAAAATTGAAGGTATTTTTAAGAGCAAATAGGCAGCAACATATATTTGTTCACCAGAGCCACACTATAAAATATAGAATAATGATGAGTGAATGCGTTGACTGATTATGATTCTAGTATTCAGGATTTAACCAAAAACAAAACAAAACAAAACAAAACAAAAAACAAAAAAACACTGGCCTCCTTTATAAATTCTTAAAGCTATCTGCAAGGTGGCAGCCAAGGTTATTTGGGACTCTAAAAAGGTGGTAGATTTACTTGTTGGTTCTCACTCCCTACATAGATATTTGCTATGACCCCATCAATGGTGGTGTATACTTTTCTCCAACTGGGGACTTTGAGCTTAGCTATGGGACTTACCTGGTCAAAAAACATTTAGGGGAAGAAGTGTCAAAGAGCCAGTTCCAAGCCTAGGTGTTAAGAGCAGCAAGGATTCCTACTAATTCTCTTTGCAGTTCTGCCACTTTTATAAGAAAAATTGTGCATCCAACCTGACTGATGAACCAGGGATCGCTGAACCTACAGCTTAACACAGAGCAAACCAGCCAAGCCTCACCTTCAATATCAACCTTGGATCTCTGAAAATAAATGATTAATTTGGGATTGTTTGTTCATCAGCCTCATTGTGTGTGGCAATAATCAACTGATACTGAAATTGGTACTGGAAGTGGGATACACATAAAATATATACCATGAGATTTGGGACTGAGCAATGGATGAAGGTTGAGAAAATGGGAAGAAAGTTAATATATTTTTAAAAATAATAACATTGTGTAGAGGTAAAATATTTACTAAAACTTTTGCCTGCTCTAACTAGGAAAATAAAAATTGTATCTCACAAACTTGTGGGCTTGGACAGGATGGTTTCTAGGCAATATGGGAAAAATATGAGCTCGTCTCTTTTAGATGTATATAATGTATTTCTATAAAAATATACATAAAGAGATAGATATACAGAAAGAGATCAGAAAATAATTAACAAGTTTATAAGCAGAATGTTATAAATCCAGAAATTGCTGGCTTGGGAAATTAAACTATTCCTCATCTTTAGTTTCTATAGCCAGGAAAAGATTCTCAGATTAAGATACAAGATGAGAACAAAGATGAAATCAATATTAGTATACAGCCTTGGGGCATAGAACAACCCAGGGTTCAGCCCTCATACCATTTATTAAGATCTCTGAAAGAATTAAGGTAGTTTCCAGTAGATTTCTTCCAAATATAGAAAGAGATCTAAAGAAGGGCTTTCTAAATAAAATAACCTGCTTTGATTTAACTATATATGATATAGAAAATTCTAACATTGTAACAGTTTTATACAAACCAGGCAAGTTTAATTTTAAACATATTCATCTTGAATTATATAAAACAACCAGATTTTATATTTTAGAAAGTTAACATTTTATTTTGGTAGAATATTTTGTTTTTTGACTCTCAGAAGCAACTTTTATCATGAAAATAAAGTATTTCCTATATAAGAATATAATCCTATTACAAAAGTTTATTGGCATAATCCCATAGAAGCCTAATATGTCCAAGATTAAGAGTAGAGAGAGAAGCATGCATCAGAGAAAATTGTAGGTATGGTTTTTGGCCCATGAAGTGTTCTAAAAAATATATATAGAAGGTCCACAATATTTTGAGAGATTTGATTGGCAAAAAGCAATGAAAGCCAGGACTAAGATGGACTGGGCCTGCTGAAAATATAAGACCTTCCAACTGTCTCCCAAAAAGAAGCAGTCTAAGGAGATTACTCAGCTTCTATAAAGAACATTTTAGACAAAGTCCTCTGCAAAAATGGACAAGAAGGATGATTGCGGAAAAGGGACATCCAAACTAGTAGACAATGCAGGAGAATAAAAAACTGGGGACCACTGCCTGGAAGCAGAATTGGGAATTTTACCAAGGACCATTGTCTAATCCTAGAGAAGGGAGACTTAGTAATATTTTCCAAATGGGACTTCAAAATTACTGTCTACCAAGGCTTGCTAGGTGCCTGTATTCCATCCTACTCTCTTTGGCTTTCCAAATGGAAGGGCTTATTGCTATTATTCTTTCTCTGTTCTAGAAGTGTATTATGTTTGGGTGAAATAACTGGCCATTTTAGTTTATAGGTTTCCAAATCAAAAAGAACCTCATCTGGACTAACATTGATTACACGATCCTGAACCTTGAGCTTAATGTCATGTGACATGAGACTTTTAAAGATTCTGGGATGAGGGTGTTTGTTTCAGTTTAGTTTTGGTTTGGTTTTGCATGGGGTGGTCTTGTAAATTAGTAATTGTGGCCAAGAGTATAGATTAGAGTAGATTGAAATATTGTCCCCAGTTTTCATCCTTTCTGCATCTACATCCTTGTCATGATCTCATCCAGAGCATAAAGTTTATTCCTATGCCTTGATTTTGACCTTAGCCTTGTGTCTTGCATTGTCCGACTACATGTGGATGGAAGTGGTAGTGTGCCAGTTCTTAGCCTAGACCTTAAGTGGCATTATTATTTTTCTACTTGCCCTCTGTTTATCTGCGCCTTCTCCATAAGGAATGTTTCCCTGATGACCATTCAGCCAAAATGGACTGAGTGAACCATGCCCAATCAGACCCACAGCTTGAAGCAGAGGCACCTATTTAGGTCCAATCTAGATTGATTGACCCCTAGCTGATCTTCAGATTTGTGAGAAGAGACTACTGTTGTTTTAAACCACTCAGTTTTGGAGCAGTTTGGTTTGCTAAATAGAGTTACTGTGGCAATATGTAACTGGTAGATAATGTATCAATATTCACAAAGGAGAAGGCGAAAAGTGTAGCATCAGAAGGAAAGAATAGATCTGCTAGTTCAGCCACCCACTTGGCCAACTAAACTGCCCATTTTAGTCACCCTTATCCTAATCCATTCTAACCCTACTAAACCTCTTTTCATATTCAGATGACTGCAGTTAGCTATGTTAGGTGCTACAGAGGTCTCGAATAAAGGAGACCAACAATGTCTCCCAGATAAGAGGACGCTGCTTATCTTCCAGAAAGTATTCTCAATGAATGGCAACGACAGGTTTTTTAAATTGCTATTTGAAAATTATTTTAAAATGAGGCATTACATGGCTAGAATGTATTTATTGTGGCCACACTGTGAGTATATATTTTGTTTGGCCATTCAGCTCTACTCTCCCTTCTTTCCCACCTTGCTCTCTGTACCCGGGAGACTGAACTATAGACCTGTATGGACTAGTCCATGGGATTGCTAACTCTGACTGCTGATGGTGCTCTGCCAATAAGGAGCCCGGCAAGAGATCAGAGATGGATAAGAAACTGATGTCAGCGTGTTTATTCTCCTGCATCTCCTGGATTCTTCCCTTTAGTGTTACCATAGGACAGTTATTTCTCTAAATGAATCACTGCTTCTCTCTAGATAACATTCCTTACAGACCTTTTTCTGCTGGGTTAAGGTAAGGGCCACCTCTACTCAGGTCCTGGGTGGTAAAATCTCCACTATTAGCCCCAGGGGACCACCCTTTCAATTGTGATGTTCCCACATCTTTCCCTTTATGGTCATCCCAATTTATTTTGTTGGAATCTTGATGGAGACACAAATAATCAGATCCACAGAATATAAATTATGGCCATTTAATCTGAAATAACCAGAAAATGATAAAATACAAAGAAAACACATTTTTAAAAATTGTGACTACTCAGCATTTACATACATACTGACAGGACATAACTATTAATTAGATACACTCACTGTCTCAACTTCTAATTTATGATATATAAAACTCAAATATACTCTAACATTAATGACAGTTTTATAAAAATCGGGCATATTTAATTTTCAACACATGTTTTAAACTATACAAAAGAAATCAGGTTCCATATTTTAGAGAACTAATATTTTTATTTGTGATAGCATGCTGTGACTTTTGACCTTCAAGAGCAATTTTTCTTTTTATTAAAGAACTAAAATATTTTTATATATAAAGTTAGTCATATTATCTTGGAAATATGTATCAGTTTAGGAAGTAGTGAATGCATTAAAACATTAGCAGAATTTATTCCACTGTTTGGGGTCAGAATTTAAGTTTTTCGTTATTAATAATTCAAGTCAGATTCTTTATAGACTCCCATTTTCAGGCAATACTGTAAACATGTAGGTGTATATTATCGCCAGTAACCTGTGACTTAAATTGAAGCCATGGCAATCTGGCCATGTTAGAGCATGAAGTTGGATGTGCACAACTGAAATGGATCCACCTAACTTTTTAAGGGAGGCAGTTGAAATCCCCTTAGGGTATTCTTACAAAATGTAAATTCACTGATGTGGAGACCTCAGCAGAAAAATCCCATATTTTACTTGATGGCACTTTAACACTATCCTTTCCTAAAGAAAGGATAAAGCAGGATGAAACTGAACTGTAAACTTTAGAGAGAAATATTTATACAGAATATGGTGTCCCTTTAATATCAACTGGTGATGGCTACCCTTCAGCATTAGATAAACTTTTATGCTTTTTTTTTTTTTTTTTTTTTTTGAGAAAAACAGAAGCCAAAATTTTTTTGTTGAATAAATTATGGTCTCTCACACACACACCCATACACACATACACACATGAAAGCATGGTAGTTATATTTTCACAAGACATAAGTTATTCTGTTTTTCCCATTGAAATATTTGGTTAAATTTATTTGAGAGGCCTGAACAAGAGTTTAGCTCTATATCTGGACATAATATGTTTGGAGGCAAGTAAGACACTGATTTCAGTAAGCTAAGACAGAAGGGAATGGTCACAGTGAAACACCAGAAAGCACAGGACGGGGGAAGCTGAGCTGGATTTTATTCCCTTTCCTGTAGACCCTCACAGAGTCTGACTTAGACAGCACACTATTCCAACCAGACCTCATACTGGACAAAATAAGACCCTTGTATCTCGAGATCACGTCTTTATCCTGGAAAAGAGATTTGTATTCAGATCATCGAAAGTAAGGCCCATGCTGTAATAAAAAATACCCCAAATCCTAAAGTATGCATTAAAGATGACATAGGAATGTTTTAAAAATCATGCAGAAGGTTGCTCAGTCACCAAGTAAACCTACCAGTTTAGCTTAGACATGAGGGTGTAATTCAGAATAATTCCATTTTCCCAAGGACACAGGTTCCAAGCCACATAGTCACCTCTGACTCTTTCTTTGTTGTCATTTATGTTCAATCAGTCATCAATAACTAACGTTTTTAGCAGCCTAAATGTGTCATCAAAGTGCCTCTTCCTTTCCATTTCCATGGTAGTGACCAGGAAATGACCACTATTCAGCTTTTTGACCAAGTACCTGGGTAGTTGGAAATAAACTCCTAAATTAATCCTATAATCCTAGTATTTCCTCTCTCCACCCCTACATCATTATTAGATTAATTATTAATAAATCCCAGCTTTCAACCTGTCACTACCATGCTCTAAATGTTTAAGGATGTCAAAAAGTAAAACTCAATCATTTTTACTAAGCACTCAAATCCAGTACAACTTTAAACTCTAATAGAATAATGCATACAAATAATATCATTACAATCACTAAAATTTAGATCTACTTAACAGTTTTGTGAATTGTGTTTATATACCTAGTCTCATTATATTCTCTAAACAATCTTGTAGAAAGGTGATATTTACTATGAATATAATTATAACCATGTTTAATAATGCTGGCTTGAGGAAAGGAATGTAACAGAGACAAGAAGAGGACAGAGACAAGCTTTGCGAAGTAGCCTGAGGTCTAAGGCAGGGCTGGTCTGTGTGGACAAAGGAGCCAACTTCTTGACATCTTGGAAAATCAAGGGAAGCAAGTGCTTGCATTTCTTGGGAGAAGTTGGCCCTTCAGAGAAAAGTGCCTTTGCTACCAGGGATAATCAAATCTACCAGAAAGAAGTTGGCACTGTAAGGTTTTAATGTTTATAGTTTGTTGCTCTGGTACATGGTAGAAGATATGAATTACAACAAGAGAAATGGGAATTAGAGAGAGGAAGTACGAAAGTAACTTTCCAGCCTAAGAACTTGTTTCTACTCTTCTGAACTTTCTTATCACCAGCCCTGTCTCCTGTAACTCCTGGAGAAAAAAGACCCCTGACTATTTCTATTGAGCCCATAGCTGACCCCTCCAAATGTCTTGCTGCTTTAAGTCTTTTTGTCTTTGTTATTATGTTACATAAAGGATTACAGTTAGTCTTAGATTATAGTCTTACTCTGGATTCCTAGAGAAGGATACTCATAAATGGAAATAAGAACTAGCCAAAAAATATGAATAAGAGGTATAGGGGAAAGTTTATCTTTTTGTTTTCCTTATATTGTATTTGCCTTTTTCTATATGTCTGCTCCATTATCCTCTTGCTGATACCCACTGATAATTCCTCCTCCACAATCCATGGTGCAAATCTAAATAATTGACTTCATTACCAGTATTAATCATTAGCAGAACACTTCATGCAAAGCCTCTGTTTGAATTGCTCACTAGACTGCAGATGGCCTACCTTTGTATCAAGTGCCCACCCTTAGTCTGATAAGTAAACCTAACCAAGAGTTTTGGGTGAAATAATTATAGCTAGAATGGGAAGATGAATATGGCAACCATCATGCATGACATGTTCAGTAAGTGTTCTCTCCTATCATGTTTCCATTCTTCTTTCTTCTGACCTGTATTTAACCAAACTTTCAAAGAACAGTTCTTATATTTAATTCCTTCCAAACTTCTTCAACTAGCCCAGGTCACAGCATGGTGCAGTGGCAATAATATGATATTTAACATTACACAGATCTCACAATTACCACACATTTATACCTTAAGTAGGTACTTCTCAAACTTCAAGGTGCACAAGAATCGCATAGGAAACTGATTGGAACACACATTTCCGTGCATCAGTCCCAGAGATCTGATTCAACAGGTCTGGGGTAGACCTTAAATTTGCATTTTTGATAACCTCGCAGGTGATTTTCACGCTGCCTGTCCAGGAAGCATACTTTGAGTACAACTTCCTGGCTACACGGGTTTGGGCATGTTATTTAGTCTCTATCTCTAAAATAGGAAGACTTGCAGTATCGATTTCACTGGACTGTCATGCAATTTATAAAGATCAAAATATATTCCATATTTGGTATACACTGGCAATAAAAATTAATTGGTTCGCCTTCCCATTCTCTGATCTGTCTTACTTATTCAATCAGCACTAATAATTCAGTACCTCTTGTATGGTACTTCCTTAAAATTTATTTAAGACCAACATAAACTTGTGTGGTGGTATATTATGACTCTCCAATTAGATTCCAAGCCACTCAGGAGTGGTAGCATAGCCCCTACAATATTTTGCATACAGTGAGCACTTCTATTGCTTTATGAAGAAACAGTGAGGTACCAGGGTTAATTGCTTAGGCGTGGTGTCCAATACCTCAGTTTGAATCACAGCTCTGCAACTTAGAATCTATGTGGCCTTACACAAATTATTTAACCTCTTTCTTACTCAGTTACTTCTTCTGTGTGATGGTTAATATTGAGAGTCAATATTGAAGGATATTGTCAATATTGAAGGTTTGAAGGATGCAAAATATTGTTGCTGGGTGTATCTGCGAGGGTGTTGTCAAAGGAGATTAACATTTGAGTCAGTGGACTGAGAGAGGTAGACCTACCCTCCATCTGGGTAGGCACAATCTAATCAGCTGCCAGCATGGCTAGAATAAAGCAGGCAGAATAAGATGGAAGGAGTGAACTTGCCGAGTCTTCTGACCTTCATCTTTCTCCCATGCTGAATGCTTCCTGCCCTCCAACATCAGACTCCAAGTTCTTCAGCTTTTGGACTCTTGGACTTACACCAGTAGTTTGACAGGTGCTCTCAGGCCTTTGGCCACAGAATGAAGACTGCACTGTCAGCTTTCCTACTTTTGAGGTTTTGGGACTTGGATTGATCCACTACTGGTTTCCTTGACCCTCAACTTGCAGATGGCCTATCATAGGACTTCACCTTGTGATCCTGTGAGTCAATTCTCCTTAAAAAACTTCCTTTCATATATACATATATCCTATTATTGATAGTTCTGTTCCTCTAGAGAACCCTGACGAAAACGCCCTGCACAATGGGGACAATAATATTAGCCTCCTACTAGGGTTGTTGTATTAAATAAGATCCTACAGAGTAAGAACTACATAAGTGTTAGTTACTGTTACTAAATTCATTTTGTAATGTCTCCCAGTGAAAACATTGAACATTTAAAAAGAGAACGTAAACTGAATGTTAAGATAGTATAAAATGCTTTACTAAAATACAATTATTTTTATTGTCAAGTATTATAAAGTAAAGTTTAGTGTTCAATTAATTGTGGGTTCTTTGTTCACAAATAACTTATATGCTAACTATTGCCACACATTTAAATACAGTTATAAATACTTACACCTCTTTCAAACTTACATTAGCTGCAAGTATCAAAGATGATCTTATTATCCTTCCTTCACCTATGGTACACAACTATTTTGTTAAACAGCTTTTCTGAACAAATGCTTTCTACAAATTATAGAAAGTGTCTTGGGGTATGATCAAGAAAGAAAACTGTGTGTAACGTTGTGAACAACTGAGTCACCTACTGTGCCAATATAATGAATGGAGCATTAAAATATACCCACGAACATAACATTCCCTTCATTGCTTTATAGCTACTTTCTTATCTCTCCTCCCTGCTAGCATGTAACTTACTTGATCATGAGCATTTTATGTTTTCTGTAATCCGGGAAGACTATGCATATCACTGCAGAAAGAGCATAATTTTTAGAGTCCAACTATGGATTTCAGTGAGCTCTCCTTCAAACCAGTTATGTAAACTTGGAAAGTTCATTGTTTTCTCTGAGTCACAGCTTTCAAAAACTGAAAATAAAACAAAACTTATGGGTAATGACCATTAAGTATCATAGTAAAGATGATGTTTTATTATGTATCTAAAAGTATTTTTATCAAACTAGATAATAGTAGTTAACTATTAGCTAATCTTTCTTGTATTCTAGGCATTTACCTTGGTGAGTAATACAATGTAGACACTTGAAAATGTTTCCTGAAATAACAATTGTATAAATTAAGAAAGTTGGTAGTGTTTCATTCTCAATGTCGACTAATTCCAGCGTACAAATCAGCATGTTCAATAACACTAAACCACTAAGTCAGTCACAGCTCTCCTCACATCTTCCTAGAAAATCATGACAATTGCAGGTCACATCATAGTTCAGCATTTCCTGAAAATTTGGAGAATTTGACCATATGGTACCCATATTCCTAAAATGCATCAGTTAGTCACAGGTGAGTATCAGATGACCAGAAGGTTCTCACCACTTCGTGAAATCCTGTCAATTTTACTTGTGTCTACATTTACAGATTGTATCAGTCGTGGTCTAACCAGGAATACAGAAGCCAATACTGTAGCATAGGCAACTAGTTATACAGGTGATACAGAAAATGTGAGACTCATAAGGGATTCTCACATTCACAATAACATAAGCCAGAGATTGACACAGCAAGAAGATACTACTAATACTTGGCTAGAGAGAAAAAGGAGGAGCTAGTGTTGTAGGAGCCCATGGCCATGGTTATGTGAATGGTACACTGGAACACATAGAGATGAAGCCATTGCTGGAGAAACAGCCAGACAGAGCGAATAAGAAGGGGTGGGGAGAATGGAGCTAACTTGGTAGAGTGTCCTACTAGTCCCCTACCCTCAAGTCTCCTGCCAGGGCTTGCCATTGTCTTCACCCTGCTGGAGGCAGCTGACTCAGAAACCTGAGGAATGCATCTTGCATGGGTGAGTCCTTCTGTGATACAGAACAGAGCAAGGCAAGGAGGAGATAGATATCTGAAGGCAAACAAGTCTAGAACCTTGATACTTCTCTGCTTTATCATTTGTATTGTCTACTTGATCCCTTGATCAATATTTCAGTTTGTCATGTTTGTTGCAGGGCAAGAGGTCCTGTATCATTTCTTTGCAGAGGAGTAGCAACTATCTCACTTCTTTTACTCTCATACTTTAATGCATTAAGATTGATGAAACTACTTTATTTGGTTTCTTGTTTTAAGCTGTCTTTTTATATATCATGCAAATACTTTCCCTAACCTTAGGAGTTACATCAGGGCAAACTCAATAAGACATATGATAATGGCTGTTGTTCTCTAAACACCCACTATGTGTCAGGCTCTGCATTGTGTGGCTAATTATAACAACAATTTTGTGAAGTTAGTATTACTTCTCAGTTTACTTAAGATAAACTACAATCCAAGGTAGGTTAAGGAAATTTCCAAGGTTGCCTGGCTGACAAATGGCAGAACAGAATTCCAATCCAGGTTAGCAAGACTACTTCAGACACTATTTAATTGTTTCCATTATTCATTCTGCTTCTCAATGTAATTTTATTTTATTTTTCCCTAGAACAAGGCATTCTAGGTACACTTGTCCTAAGTGCTTGAAAACCACTTGCCTTATTGTTTAGATGACAGAGTGATATGATTGCACAACACAACTCCTTGACTGTACATAGAATAACAAATCAATGGTTTGGGTTAGCAACCTTCCCTAATGAGGCTACATATACTTGTATGTAAGAAAAGTTTGGCTGGAATGTTTTGTTAAGAAAAATATGGATTCCAGTACAGGACCTATTAATAGATTCCTTCCAACATGTGTATACTTACTAGATAGATAGATAGATATGTAGATAGATAACAGCTAGATAACCACATATAGATAGATAGATATAGATAGATAGATAAATGACAGATAGACAGATTAAATAGATTTAGGTTGGTGCAAAAGTAATTGTAGTTTTTGCCATTAAAATGTCATTGCTTAATTAAAACCACGGTGAGATACTGTCTCACACCAGTTAGAATGGTAATCATTAAAAAATCAGGAAACAACAGGTGCTGGAGAGGATGTGGAGAAATAAGAACATTTTCCACTGTTGGTGGGACCGTAAACTAGTTCAACTATCGTGGAAAACAGTGTGGTGATTCCTCAAGGATCTAGAACTAGAAACACCATTTGACCCAGCCATCCCATTACTGGGTATATACGCAAAGGATTATAAATCACGCTGCTATAAAGACACATGCACATGTATGTTTATTTCAGCACTATTCACAATAGCAAAGACTTGGAATCAACCAAAATGTCCATCAGTGACAGATTGGATTAAGAAAATGTGGCACATATACACCATGGAATACTATGCAGCTATAATAAAGGATGAATTCATGTCCTTTGTAGGGACATGAATGCAGCTGGAAACCATCATTCTCAGCAAACTATCACAAGAACAGAAAACCAAACACCGCATGTTCTCACTTTTAGGTGGGAATTGAACAATGAGATCACTTGGACACAGGAAGGGGAGCATCACACACTGCGTCCTATTGTGGGGAGGGGGTAGCAGGGAGGGATAGCATTAGGAGATATATCTAATGTAAATGATGAGTTAATGGGTGCAGCACACCAACATGGCACATGTATACATATGTAACAAACCTGCACATTGTGCACATGTACCCTAGAACTTAAAGTATAATAATAATAATGTCATTGCTTTTAATTGCAAAAACCATAATTACTTTTGCACTAACTTAATAGACACTAAGAGACGCAAAAGGGTTTCAAGAGGACACATATTTTTGGAGAACACATGGAGAAGATTTAGGGATGAAAAGACTCCATGTTGGGTTTGTGATATAGATAAAATAATAATAATAACAGTCATACCAGTATTAGTAACCTCAAAAATTACATACATAATACATTTACTTTTCTCCTCTTTTAATTTATTATTTAAATTACTACCCCCAGATTAGCAGCCCAGCAGGTACTAGAGTACCTGGCTTTTCAAAATCCAGCAGTAGGTAAAATTCAATTCATATGAAGGCTTAATTTAAGATCTTTTCATATTTGATTTTTCTGTTGCGTTGCACATTTCTGATCACTCTGTTTTCTTTGTGACACTCTGTCCTCTCTGTCTCTCTCTCCTTCTTGCTCTCTCTTTTTTTTTTTGGACACTACTAGTTTTTGGTTCTGTTCCATCTTGAGCATGCTTGTCAAAATCCCTGCAGTGTCCTCGCTCATTTGCTGGTTAAAAGCACAGGCTCTGCAGCCAGACTGCCTCGGGATAAATTCTGACTCTTCAACTGATTAGCTCTGTAACCTTTGACTGTTTTCAAAATCTTCTTTTAATAGACATTATGATACAGAATATACATTAAGTTTGAAAAGTTTGATTTTGATATCCAATCTAAACAAGAATCTGCATGATTACTAAACCAATACAAACATGTTCCTATTTGGTTAGCTTTAGCTTACAACGTGTGTGCTCAATGACTAATTAGGATGCTTTTGGCTCCAAGTAACAAATCCTCTTTGGACCGACTTATAGAGAAAGGGCATTTGTGTGTTTGTAAATGAGCAGGCAACAGTGTGCTTCAGGGTGGGTCCCAGGTTTCTCTGCTGGCTTAGTGAGGTGATGAAGATAGGCTCTTTGCATCTACTTGGTTCCCTACACTCCGGCTTCAGTCTTAGATGGTTCCCCTCATGGTGGCAGGTTTGCTTGCCAGTGACAGTCTGGGCTTTGTGGCTGTGCTTTGGTAGGAAATATCAGAAAATGGTCAGAAGAGATCAAGAAGTAGAGAGAGAAAAGATATAGAATTATTGAGAAGGAGTTCCTTTTCCAGAACTCCCAGCAAATCTCTCTTGCTCTCTCATTGACCCACATTGTCTTAATGTTCCTCATCCCTAACAAGGGATGACAGTAACATAATCAATCAGCCAAATCCGTTTGGGGAGAAGGAATGAGACACAGGAAAATATACAGTGCCAAACTTCTTCATTTGTAATGCTAAAATCTTCGCGGGAAACTAGAGTCTTTGTTACGTAAAATATATTTTGTTGTCATGGGGATTACCTCATAATTACGTGGTTCAAGTTATGTGCTGAAAACTTCTTGGCAGCTATGTAGGAGACAGTCTCATTTAAATTATCATTTTGATGTGACCTGTGATTAGATTGTTTTAATCTCTGGATTGTAGGGGAGATAGAAAAAATTATTTATCAATTGCCTATTTATAGGTGACCAATAAAAATGGAGGCCAACTTCAAACAAAAATTCTCTAAGTAACTAATACACAATTCACCTTTTCCATACACATCAACTGGAAGAAATACTTTATATAATCATTTACATTAGAAGGCAAGTAAAATTAAAATAAAGTAAATACCCAACTGAATTCTATGAGGTAATCCCAGCTACTCAGGAGGCTGAGGCAGGAGGATCGCTTGAACCCAGGAGGCAGAGATTGCAGTGAGCTGAGATTGTGCCATTGCACTCCAGCCTGGGCAACAAGAACAAGACTCTGTCTCAAAAAAAAAAAAAAAAAAAAAAGAAACAAAAACAAGAGGGTGGGTGGCTGGTAAGATGGCCAAACAGGAACAGCTCCGGTCTGCAGCTCCCAGGGAGATCAACACAGAAGGTGGGTGATTTCTGTATTTCCAACTGATGTAACTGGAGGTACCTGCTTCATCTCACTGGGACTGGTTAGACAGTGGGTGCAGCCCACAGAGGGCGAGCGGAAGCAGGGTGGGGTTTCACCTCAGCTGGGAAGTCCAAGAGATCGTGAAACTCCCACCCCTAGCCAAGGGAAGCCCTGAGGGATCCTGCCTTCAGGAACAGTGTACTCCAGTGCAGATACTAAGCTTTCTCACAGTCTTCACAACCTGCAAACCAGGAGATTCCCTCAGGTGCCTACACCATCAGGGCCCTAGGTTTCAGGCACAAAACTGGATGGCTGTTTGAGCAGACACCAAGCTATCTGCGGGAGTTATTTTATACCCCAGTGGCACCTGGAACACCAGTGAGACAGAATCATTCATGCCCCTGGAAAGGGGGCTGAATCCAGGGAGCCAAGTGGTCTAGCTGAGTGGATTCCACCCCCACAGAGCCCAGCAAGCTAAGAGCCATTGGCTTAAAATTCTTGCTGCCAGCACAGCAGTCTGAAGTCAACCTGGGACACTTGAGCTTGGTGGGGAGAAGGGCATCTGCCACTACTGAGGCTTGAGTAGGCTTATAGAAAAACCTCCCATCTCCCTGGGACAGAGTACCTAGGGGACGGGGTGGCTGTGGATGCAGCTTCAGTAGACCTAAATGTTCCTGCCTGCAGGCTCTGAAGAGAGCAGCGGATCTCCCAGCACAGCACTCGAGCTCTGCTAAGGGACACACTGCCTCCTCAAGTGGGTGCCTGACCCCCGTGCCTCCCAGCAGGGGTCAAGAGACACCTCATACAGAGAGCTCTGGCTGGATTTCTGGTGGGTGCCCGTCTGTGATGAAGCTTCCAGAAGAAGGAGCAGGCAGCAATATTTACTATTCTGCAGCCTCTGCTGGTGATACCCAGGCAAACAGGGTCTGGAGAGGACCTCTAGCAAACTCCAGCAAACCTGCAGAAGAGGGGCCTGACTGTCAGAAGGAAAACTAACTAACAGAAAGCAGTAACATCAACATCAACAAAAAGGACGCCCACACAAAAACCTTTTTCAAAGGTCCTCAGCATCAAAATCCAAAGATAGATAAATCCGCAAAGATGAGGAGAAAAGAAAGCTGAAAATTCCAAAAACCAGAACGCCTCTTCTCCAGTGGATCACAACTCCTTGCCAGCAAGGGAAGAAAACTGGATGGAGAATGAGTTTGACAAATTGACAGAAGTAGGCTTCAGAAGGTGAGTAATAACAAACTCCTCTGAACTAAAGGAGCATGTTCTAATCCAATGCAAGGAAGCTAAGAATGTTGATAAAATGTTACAGGAAGAGCTAACTAGAATAATCAGTTGAGAGAAGAACACAAATGACCTGATGGAGCTGAAAAACACAGCACGAGAACATTGTGAAGCATACACAAGTATCAATAGCTGAATTGATTAAGCTGAAGAAAGGATATCAGAGATTGAAGATCAAGTTAAATAAATAATGTGTGAAGACAAGATTAGAGAAAAAACAATGAAAAGGAATGAACAAAACCTCCAAGAAATACAGGACTATGTGAAAAGACCAAATCTACATCTGATTGGCATACCTGAAAATAACGGGGAGAATGGGACCAAGTTGGAAAACACTCTTCAGTATATTATCCAGGAGAACTTCCCCAACCTAGCAAGACAGGCCAACATTCAAATTCAGGAAATATAGAGAAAACACCACAAAGATATTTCTCGAGAAGAGCAACCCCACGACACATAACTGTCAGATTCACCAAGGTTGAAATGAAGGAAAAAATGTTAAGGGCAGCCAGAGAGAAAGGTCAAGTTAGTTACCCAAAAAGGGAAGCCCATTAGACTAACAGTGGATCTCTCTGCAGAAATCCTACAAGCCAGAAGACAGTGGGGGATAAAATTCAACATTCTTAAAGAAAAGAATTTTCAACCCAGAATTTCATATCCAGCCAAACTAAGCTTCATAAGTGTGGAAGGAGAAATGAAATCCTTTAAAGACAAGCAAGTGCTGAGAGATTTTGTCACCACCAGCCCTGCCTTGTTCCTGAAGAAAGCACTAAACATGGAAAGGAAAAACCTGTACAAGCCACTGCAAAGACATACCAAATTGTAAAGACCATTGACACTATGAAGAAACTGCATCAACTAATAGTCAAAATCACCAACTAGCATCATAAAGACAGGATCAACTCCACACATAACAATATTAATATTAAATGTAAATGGGCTAAGTACCACAATTAAAAGACACAGCCTGGCAAATTGGATAAAGGGTCAAGACCCATCAGTGTGCTGTATTCAGGAGACCCCTCTTATGTGCAAAGACACACATAGGCTTAAAATAGAGGGATAGAGAAATATTTACCAAGCAAATGGAAAGCAAAAGAAAGCAGGGCCTGCAACCCTAGTCTCTGATAAAACAGACTTTAAACCAACAAAGATCAGGAAAGACAAAAAGGGCATTACATGATGGTAAAGGGATCAATGCAACAAGAAGAGCTAACTAGCGTAAATATATATGCACCCAATACAGAAGCACCCAGATACATAAAACAAGTTCTTATAGACCTACAAAGAGACTTAGATTCCCACACAATAATAGTGGGAGATTTTACACCCCACTGTCAATATTAGACAGATCAACGAGAAATAAAATTAACAAGGATATTCAGGACTTGAACTCAGCTCTAGACCAAGTGGACCTAATAGACACCTACAGAACTGTCCACCAAAAATTAGAATAATACATGTTCTTCTCAGCACCACATTGCACTTATTCTAAAATTGACCACATAATTGGAAGTAAAGCACTCCTCAGCAAATGTAAAGAACAGAAATCATAACAAACACTCTCTCAGACAACAGTGAAATCAAATTAGAACTCAGGATTAAGAAACTCATTCAAAAGCACACAACTACATGGAAACTGAACAATCTGCTCTTGAATGACTACTGGGTAAATAATGAACTTAAGGCAGAAATAAATAAGTTCTTTGAAACCAATGAGAGCAAAGACAAAACATACCAGAATCTCTGGGACACAGCTAAAGCAATGTTTAGAGGGAAATTTATAGTGCTAAATGCTCACAGTAGCAAGTGGGAAAGAACTAAAATTAACACCCTAATATCACAATTAAAAGAACTAGAGAAGCAAGAGCAAACAAATTCAAAAGCTAGAAGAAGAAAAGAAATAAGATCAGAACAGAAAAGAAGGCAATAGAGACACATCCCTAACTCATTTAATGAGGTCAGCCTCATTGTGATACCAAAACCTGGCAGAGAAACAACAAAAGAGTAAATTTCAGGCCAATATCCCTGATGAACCTGGATGTGAAACCCTCAGTAACCCACTGGCAAACCAAATCCAGCAGCACTTCAAAAAGCTTATCTACCATGATAAAGTCAGCCTCATCCCTGGGATGCAAGGTTGGTTCAACATATGCAAATCAATAAACGTAATCTGTCACATAGACAGAACCAATGAAAAAAAACACATGATTTTTCTCAACAGATACAGAAAGGCCTTTGATAAAATTCAACACATCTTCATAATAAAAACTATAAATAAACTAGGTATTGATGAAAGGTATCACAAAATGATAAGAGCTATTTATGACAAATCCATAGCCAATATCACACTGAATGTGCAAAAGCTGGAAGCATTCCTTTGAAAACCAGCACAAGAAAGGATGTCCTCTCTCACCACTCCTATTCAGCATAGCATTGGAAGTTCTGATCAGGGCAATCAGGCAAAAGAAAGAAATAAAACATGTTCTAATAGGAAGAGAGGAAGTCAAATTGTCTCTGTTTGCAGATGACATGATTGTATACCTAGAAAACCCCATCGTCTCAGCCCAAAATCTCCTTAAGCTGATAAGCAACTTCAGCAAAGTCTCAGGATGAAAAATCAATGTGTGAAAATCACAAGCATTCCTATACACTAATAATAGACAAACAGCCAAATCATGAGTGAACTCCCATTCACAATTGCTACAAAGAGAATAAAATACCTAGGAATACAAATTACAAGGAATTTGAAGGACCTCTTCAAGGAGAACTACAAACCACAGCTCAAGGAAATAAGAGAGGACACAAAGAAATGGAAGAACATTGCATGCTCATGGACAGGAAGAATCAATATCGTGAAAATGGCCATACCGCCCAAGTAATTTATAGATTCAATGCTATCCCCATCAAGCTACCATTGACTTTCTTCACAGAATTAGAAAAAACTACTTTAAATTTCATATGGAATCAAAAAAAGAGCCCGTATAGTCAAGACAATCCTAAGCAAAAAGAACAAAGCTGGAGGCATCACACTACCTGACTTCAAACAATATTACAAAGTTACTGTAATGAAAGCACCATGGTACTGATATCAAAACAGATATATAGACCAATGGAACAGATCAGAGGCCTCAGAAATAACGCCACACATCTACAACTATCTGACCTTTGACAAACCTGACAAAAACAAGTAACGGGGAAAGGACTCCCTATTTAATAAATGGTGCTGGGAAAATGGGCTAGCCATATGCAGAAAACCGAAACTGTACCCCTTCCTTACAACTTATACAAAAATTTACTCAAGATGGATTAAAGACTTAAACATAAGACCTAAAACCATAAAAACCCTGGAAGAAAACCTAGGCAATACCATTCAGGATATAGGCATGGGCAAAGACTTCATGACTAAAACACCAAAAGCAATGGTAATACAAGCCAAAAGTGACAAATGGGATCTCATTAAACTAAAGAGCTTCTGCATATCTAAAGAAACTACCATCAGAGTGAACAGGCAACCTACAGAATGGGAGGGAAATTTTGCAACCTATCCATCTGACAAAGGGATAATATCCTGAATCTACAAGGAACTTAAAACAAATTTACAAGAAAAAACCCCATCAAAAAGTAGGCAAAGGATATGAACAGACATTTCTCAAAAGAAGACATTTATGCATCCAACAAACATATGAAAAAAAGCTCGTCATCACTGGTCATTAGAGAAATGCAAATCAAAACCACAGTGAGATACCATCTCACACCAAGTAGAATGACAATCATTAAAAAGTTATGAAGCAACAGATACTAGAGACGATATGGAGAAATAGGAATGCTGTTACACTGTTGGTGGGAGTGCAAATTAGTTCAAGCTTTGTGGAAGACAGTGTGGCAATTCCTCAAGGATCTAGAACCAGAAATACCATTTGACCCAGCAATCCCATTACTGGGTATATACACAAAGGATTATAAATCATTCTACCATAAAGCACATGCACACGTATGTTTATTGCAGCACTCTTCACAATAGCAAAGACTTGGAGCCAACCCAAATGCCCAACAATGATAGACTGGATAAAGAAAATGTGGCACATATACACCATGGAATACTATGCAGTCATAAAAAGAGAGGAGTTTATGTCCTTTGTAGGGACATGGATGAAGCTGGAAACCACCATTCTCAGCAAACTAACACAGGAACAGAGAACTAAACATTGCATATCATCACTCCTAAGTGGCGTTGAACAATGAGACCACGGGGACACAGGGAGGGGAACATCACACATCGGGGCCTGTCGGAGGATGTGGGGCTAGGGGAGGGGTAGCATTAGGAGAAATATCTAATGTAGATGACAGGTTAATAGGTGCAGCAAACTACCATGCCACATGTATACCCATGTAACAAACCTGCACATTCTGCATATGTATCCCAGAACTTAAAGTATATTATAAAAAAAAAAAAGAATACCTTAGTTTCATAGGAATTAACATTTCCAAATGAAATATAAATGGAATCTCTCAGAAGACCAGCAATATTGTAAAGCCCTAGAGAAATTCTATAGACATTTAAGTCTCCCAAAGATGATCGTGTCATGTTTCAGAGATAACTTGGATTTATAAATTACTTTTATGGGTTAATGAAGTTGCCTACAATTTTTACAGAATTGGAATCACTTAACGTGAGAAATACAGAAAGCAGAACATGTTTTATTTTAGCAATCTGAGACAGACTTTCAAAAGTTAAAATTAAGTTTCATTGGACATTCTCATACCATTAGAAAACAAAATTGATCGAAGAACTACAAATTAGGACTAATACTAAAAATGCTATTTTATTTTGAAGAAATTTCTAATAAAGTTAGGAAGAGACTGATGTTAACTATAGTTGTATTTAGTATCTACATCAATCACCTGGAAAGGAAGTAAACGATACGTTAATGAAATTTGCAGATAATACTGAATTGAAGGGTGTTTTTAGCATGCATTATGACAAGGTAGATAAATGATTTTGAAGGAGTATATGTAAGTAAAAATGACCTTATACTTGAAAAATCAGGCTAGTACAATTGTTATAAATAATTTTTAAAAATTCACTCGGTGGAAGCAAAAGCAAGGCATATATAATGGACAGAAAGAATGTACCTTTCATTTACGGCAGATTTGACTTCATTAGAAATGTAATGGAGTCAAAAACGAAAACAGTATTTGAGAACTGGACATGTTAAATATTCACTTTACAATGACAGGAAAACACTGTTTATATAATTCTGATGAGACAAATATTTGAATATTAAAAATAATTTGGTATTTACCAATGTACTCAAATATAGGAAAATTAGATTTAATATAACTGAGATGAGACAGGCAATAAAAATGATTAAACAGTTAGCCTGATGAACTTCTAAGAAAAAAATTAAAATAATTCATCTTGTTGTCTGCAAACCTAAGCAAAGGAAGCACAAAGAACCATATGTAATAACTTTCTTCGCTAAGGAATTGTACAGCAAAACTCCATTCACTCAAAGGAACAGAAGGCATTCCTTTGAATAATCCAGATTAAGATTATTTGGTAATTTTCATTAAAACAACAGCAACAGTGATATTTCTGATGGAATGCTAAATAAACAATTGTACACAATTATCTGCTATGTGATCATTTGTATATTCCAGGGGTCACATGAGAAATGAAAGTGATGAGAATCGGCTACAATAGCATTAACTGCTAAAGAGTCAAATAGTTGTTCAAAAGGTGTCTTGACTATACTATATGTTAGCAATGAGAGCAAATGGAGGTTCCCCCTAATTGGCTTTTAGATAAGGCTACAAAATCATTATAGTTGGATTTGTCCTTCTGACTAAAGACCAAATGAAATAATAGCATTTTGTTTTTCTATTTCTTCATCCTTCAAAAACTTTTAGGCTTATTTTACTTAGTAATTGTCCCCAGAAGTAATATCTTTTTGGCAAAGTATTTATTTACTTATTGGTGTGCTTTTGTTTCATTTTGTTTTAGTGCTGGGAAAGTGAGACATCAGATGGTTTCAAACAAGTGTATACAATATTTATATAAACAAGAATTTTGTCATTCACACACTCAAAGACACATACATAGACACACACATACTTTAATTCTTCACAGGGAGAATTAAATTTAACAACAATCAAAAAATGGGTTCTTCAACCCAGCAATCCTATTAATGGGTATAAATTTAAAAAATCATTCTACCAAAAAGACACATGTATTTGTGTGTTCATAGCTATGCTATTTACACTAGCAAAGACATGAAATCATCCCAGGTGATAATCAATAGTAGATTGGATAAAGCAAATGTGGACATATACACCATGAAATACCATGCAGCCATAAAAAGAATGATATAATGTCTTGCAGCAATGTGTTTAGAGCTGGAGGCCATAATCCTAAGCAAATTAACACAGGAACAGAAAACCAAATACTACATGTTCTCACTAATAAGTGGGAACTAAGCACTGAGCACACATGGACATAAATATGAGAACAATAGATGCCGTGGCCTACTAGAGGGTGGGAGTGGGTGGGTTAAAACGCTACCTATCAGTTACCATGCTCACTACTAGGGTAACAGGACCTGTGCTCCAAACATCAGCATCATGCAATAGTATCATGTAACAAATCTGCACATGTATTCCCTGTATCTAAACTAAAGGTTGAAATTTAAAAAAAAAAAAAAAAAGAGTTCTTATCTAAATGTTGAGCAATGGGGCTTTGCCATTTTATATCTGTGTCAAAAGTAGGGTGGGTGACCAGTAAAGGCAACAGTTCCAACAAGTCATTAAATGGAAAATTTCTGTCACATTTATTCTTCATCATCCATTTCTAACACTGGCTGATTTGCTCATGAATTGTAGATGGATAGAGTTACACATAGTAACTCTAGAGTAAAATGAAACTGAAAGTTTGGCTAGCTGTTCAACACCATATAATTGTCTTATAAAGAAGTATTACTGTGTTTTAAAATATTTAGAAGGAAGAAAAGGAAACATTCCATTAAAAAACTAGTTTAGAGGGATCCAAAAAACTGCTTAGTTACCACATAACCTTTCATATTTTTTGTGTTTAGGGCTAAATTCAATGACTTGCAAGGTTTTCACGATTTGTGTTCTTCAAATCTTTATAGTGTCATCTGCAGTCACTCTCAACACATACACACACACAAACACACACATGATTTATCCAAACCAACAAAAACTTGATATTTTCCAAATATGTCACGCACATGTTTTCTCTATTTAGAATGCATTTCTTCTCTGTGTCTGTCTGGAAAATGATGATCCTTCAAGGTGCAGTTCAAATGCCATCTTTTATGCCAAGCCTCACAATATCTTTTCTCAGCCACCTCCCCTCTTCAGACAGAATCAGTCACTATTCCTTTGTGTGCCTACAGTACTTATGTACAACATCACAATGATAACAACAGCAAGAACAACTACCACTATTCAATTATAAACATCATTTATTAAATATCTAATATGCCAGGCACTGTGGTAGGTATTTTCTATACAGTCTTTCTTATCTTTAGAATAACACCTGAACATATGTATTGTCCTCCCCATGAATAACTTAAGGCCCAGAAAAATTGAAAAGTGTGTTAAAAGTCATATGACAGTCAACATAATCCCACTTACTCTGCTCACTGCAAGTCTTTACTCTTTTCATGTGGCCATTTTCCTTTGCTGTATGTCTCAATTCTTGCTCTGATAATTGTACTCAGTACTTTTTTATTTATGAGAAGGCAGTATGTCATCTTCACAAGACAGGCCTGGGGCCATATTGTTTGGTTTAGAATTCTGGGTTCCAACTCTTATTAGTTGAGTGATCCTGAGTGATTTATTTAGCCCCTCTGTGCATGAGTATCTTCATCTATAAGGTGAAGATAAGACTCCTACCTTATGGGGTAGATTTGAGGATTAAATGAGCTAATATGTATAATAAGTATAATAGCATCTGCCTTGCTATAAGTGCTCCATATCTGTTAGTTATGATTACTGGTTTATGCATGTCTCTCTCCCATCTAGACTGTGAGCTCCTCAAAGGCAGGAATCATATCTCTTTCATTTTTTCATCACCTCCACCTAGAAGAGCATCTTGCAAATACTTGCAATGTAGAATTACAAAAGTAGATTTATGCCAATGGTGAGTTAGTATATTGGGGGTGGTGCAGAAGGGCAGGGAGGGGAAGAGTTATGTATATGACACCAATATATGATTGCCATGAGTCACTTTTTCCTGACAGGGGAAAAAAGAAAGAACCCATCAGCTGTGGTGGAGTCCAGCAATCCATAATCACACTCTTTCAGCTGGTAAGCTATGATATATGCTGCAGAACTAATTTCCCCTTGCAAAAGGGACTGAACAGATAGTAAAACTCAAGCACTAAGAAGGCATGCTAAGGTGTCAGGAGTTGCTCACCAGCAGCTGCCACTGATCCCCTGCCCCGGTTAGCTTGGAGCCGCCAATTCTGCTTCTTCATGCTGTTCCCAGACCTGCAATTGAAAATTCCTATATGCAATGACAAAAAAAAAAAAAAAAAAAAAAAAAAAACCCACCAGAAGGGATCTGCTCTGGTGATTAAGGTCAATGGGCACTATCATGTGCTTTGCTCTCTGGCTTGCTATCATTCTGATCTTTTTTGTTCTTCTATAGTCCCCGATTTCTGGCTACTGTCCAAAATTTCAAATTGCCTTTACCCTCAGTCCCCCCAAATTGCCCCATACCCTTAGTTCCTTCTACCCTGTTATCTGCTCTCTTGCCTTGTGACTGAATCTTGAACACATGGACGCAAGATATTCATCTTTGTCTTGTTTTATGCTTGATGGAATTTCCTAATCCTAACCCTATATCCAGCCCAGCAAAACTGGTGCCTGGCCTAGCTGTAAGGAAACAACATTGTACCTCTTCTCAAGTTATGGATCTTTTACACACAAATGTCTTATAAAAGGAGGTGTGTTCAATAAGAGACAACAGTTCCAGGCATGGGAATCAGTGAGCCAGACCTGATCCATAGCCTCAACTCTATCAGGCCCAACTCTGTGCCCTTGGGCAAGTTACTTACCTGTATAAACCTCAGTTTCCTCATTTTGGATAAAGAGGCACATAATGATTCTTACCTTGTAGAAATGTTATTGATTATTTAGCTAACTAATCTATGAAGTCAGTTAGTAATTAATATTGTTATTATTAAAAATACATTCCAAATTACTAGTTCAGAGATTAATCATAGCTGAACATAAGGCTCAAAATGTTAAGTCATCATATTATCAAAGTATTTTATTTTAGACCTGGAAATGACCTTAAATATCCAATTATTTTCTTTAAGATATGAGGATATTGGGAACCAGACAGCAAGATTCAGAATGTTGTCACTAATAAAGTTCTCATTTCCATATCCCAAATGCAGATTTTTGTCCTAAACTTAGTAATCGCAATTTGAAGGGTTTCATTCAATTAATTCACATCTCCATCCACCTACCCATCCATCCATCCATCCATCCACCCACTCCTTTGAAAAATATTTATTGTAGAGTATCTGCTATGTTTTAATCTCCCTCCTGAGTTCTGGGAATTTGCAATAGTCATAGTCTCTATCTTCATGGTACTTTAATTCTACTTCCTTCTGCTTTTTTTTTTTTTTTATGTCACCCTAAGTTTCCGCTTCTGTAATTAGAAAATGAATTAATGTCCCTCTGCATATAAAAAGTAGTCCTTTTAAAGAGATGTAAGCAGAAGCAGATTTTGAGGAAAGAAAGTTCTCATTGATAGAAGTGGATCTCATAAACTGTTTTTATCAAAATGTCTCTTAGAAGCCTTTAGGTAGTAAACACATTCTTCATGTAAACTTAGGGAAGCAACTTTTTTTTTTTTTTTAATCTGTTTATCATCTCCTGCTTTTGGATTTCTCACTCTCCCCTTAGTACAGTTAAGTATGCACTAGAATCTTGAGCACATGTACACACCTGAAAAAATTGTGTATATTTTAATGGACTGTAAACGACACATGAGCAGTTGCTGTGTTTTATACCATTTTTGGAATCTTAGTACTTGATAGGTGCTCAATAAATGTATTGTTAATAACAATAAAATGTCAATGAATAATTAAAAACTCTTCTGGAAGATGGTTAATTAATGATATTGTTAACAGCTGAAACTGTCGGCTTTTTGCATATTACCTTTGCTTTTCTCTAAGCTAAGCATTGCTTTTGGATTAGTTAGCAGGTGGGGTAAGTACGACCTGATTGGCAGTTGATAATAATCAATGAAATTAAAGGGAAGTTGTCCCTCTCATCATTTATATCTCAAAGTGCTCCATTTATGACAATGCTAAACTCACCCAGAGAACTTTGTGACATATTAAAACTCTAGCTATTTGGAAACTCAAAATATTCAAGGTAAAATAAACAAGAAGCTACATGGAAATTTTAGCTATGTGGAAATCATTAAGGAGAAAACTGCTGAAGTATTGGAAAAAGTCAACCAGCCTGAATAGCTCCTGACAAGTCTGGCTTGATATAGTGCTGGGTGACCAGTGCTGTCCATAATGGAGACTCTGATCTAGAGTATAACACAACTACGTTTGCAGTAGAATATTCCTAACATTGACATAGCACTTCATCCAATCCTCCCCATAATGCTGGGAAATCAAACACATTTCAAACTCGGTGAAATATTTCACCAGTATTAACGAGCAAACTAAACCTTGGAAAAGTTGAGTATAATTGTTTAACATTACTTGATCAATAACCAGTAACGTTTAAGTGAAGACTCATTTTAAATCATGCTTTTTGACCAAAAGTCCAGTTCTGTTTTTATGAAATCACAAATGCATCAGTGCATGTGATGAATTCCTTCTCAGCATGGGATATGTTGCCTCCCAAAAATTGGTTTATAATTTAAACAGAAAGGGAAACCTAACACAAAAAAATGAGAGAATAAAAAGTGATTGTTATAAAAATAAGTGTTATCTAGACTGGTAAGATAACTCTTTATGGAAGATAAAGATCTTGAAATGAGTCTTCAGGCATAGAGAGAATTTCAACTAAGTAAAGAGCAAAGGGAATGACACTCACCCTGAAGGTTCGGCAAGAGCAAATGTGTGTATATCTAGGGCTGCCATTCAGAGAATCCACAAGTTATCCATTAGATGGACTGTGAAACCATTCCCCCCACCCCACAAAAAAAAAAAGGACAAGTAAAAAGCAAGAGAATGTGCTTTTACCTTTAGCTTTAAGAACTAACAATAGCATTATTTTGATATTTTGGGACACAAAGTATTAAAGATTGTTTTAATGACTGATCGTAGACTCACTGAGCCTAGGATAACAAAAGCTAGTTTATTAGACAAAGAATTGGGAGTTCTTAAATGCTTTTTCTAGGTTCTCTCATTTCTCACTGAGTATAATTCATTTATCAATGCCACAAACAAATAAAGAAACAAATAAGAAACAGTTGTTCTTGGTTTTGCAAAATAGAATCAATTTGTATACCAGCTGATCCTCTTAAAACACAGCAGAATATTTAGGCACCAAGTTTTCTTCCTGCCTTCATATCTTCTCAACTTCATCTTTCCAGCAAATCCATCAAATAGTTCAAACCAAAAATGTTGGCATTATTCTTGACTTTTTTTTCCCTTACAGTCCACATTCAATACCTCAATGGGTCCTGTTGTCCCTACCTTCAAAATGTATGTAGGATCAGGCTACTTCTTGTTACCACCACTGCTACCACTTTAGCCCATTTAATCTGCATTAATTCAATCATTTCTTACCCACTTTCCCTGCTCTGTCCGTTTCTCTTTACTCTGTTCTCAACAAAGGAGCCAAAGTCATTTTGTCTAAAGGGAAATTAGTTCATTTCACTCATAAACTAAAAGCCCATTAGTAGCTTCCTATTTCATTCAGAGTGAATATCTAATTACCTACAATGACCAATAGCTTTCTACATGACCTGCCCCTCATTACCACTGCAACCTCATTTCTTACCATTTGCTCCCTCCATTGCCATAATTTCAATACAACTTTTTACCTGCTACAGAGTTATCTAGGTATCTTCTACCTGGAGTTCTCTTCCCCTGAAATCTACATGGCTCACTCTCACACCATTTTTGGGTCTTGACTAAAATATATTCTCAATGAGAACTTCCTAATAATGATACCTAAACTTGTAATCCACCACATACACCTTCTATCTTCTTCCTTGTGCTTTTTCCCCCCTTCTTTTCACACACTACTGTCTAATATACTATATATTTTGCTTACTACTTATTATTCTGATCCCATGATAAGAATGTAAAACACTATGAGAATAGAATGTCTTTCTTATTCACTGTTTTTTATCTAGTACCTAGAACTGTACCTGGAACATAAAAAACACTATAAATATTTGTCCAAAGAGTGAGTCAATAACTTTTTAAGAGGGTGTGGTAGATTAATCAGGTTTATATCCCACTCAGTTAACCCCATGGTTTCACTCTATGGCAGGTTATGTTTTCCAAAGATGATAACACCAATGTCTCCTAAATCACATGTCCTTTTATAATATAATATTTTTTTTTTTTTTTTTTTTTTGAGACGGAGTCTCGCTCTGTCGCCCAGGCTGGAGTGCAGTGGCCGGATCTCAGCTCACTGCAAGCTCCGCCTCCCGGGTTTACGCCATTCTCCTGCCTCAGCCTCCCGAGTAGCTGGGACTACAGGCGTCCACCACCTTGCCCGGCTAGTTTTTTGTATTTTTAGTAGAGACGGGGTTTCACCCTATTAGCCAGGATGGTCTCGATCTCCTGACCTCATGATCCGCCCGCCTCGGCCTCCCAAAGTGCTGGGATTACAGGCTTGAGCCACCGCGCCCGGCCATATAATATAATATTTTGACTTCTCCATCAAGAGGCAGAGTGGGCTCATAACTGTTTCCGCTAGTAGGGTCAAGATAAAACTGATGACCTGACAATCCTTTGCTAACACCTCAGAAAGATTAACAATGATACTTCATAAACCCTTTCACACAGATGAAAGTCATTCTAAGTACTCAAGGCCATGCCTCCCAAAACTTTTCAGTTAAATATTAGGTCTCCTAAGACTCTTGAGGGTGTTTTTCCATAGCAGCCTGATAGGGGGCTTCTTTACTTGACAGATTCTCAGAATTAGAGAAAACTAGAGAAACTTTAGGAATCTAACTCAACGAATCATATTCAAGGAGCCTCATCCACACCTGGACCTTATTTAAATAATGAACTGTTGGTCTTTAAGTTGATATCATAATAGAGGTTTTGCGGGGAGGTGGGAGTGTATTTTGCATATAGAAGGAATGTAAATTGGTGAGGCTAAAATGCGGATTACAGCAGACTGTATTTTTTTAAGATGACTGCAACAATATCTCCTGCCCCACATAATTTCTACAACATGGTTTTGACATTCTATTGAATGGAGGCTAGTTCTTGTCTTTTTCAATCTAAGTGGGCTTGTTTTGCCTTGATTAATTAAGTATGATGGAATTGGTGCTGTATGACTTCTAAAGACATGTTATAACAGGCAATGCAGCTTCTGTCATGGAGTCCTGGGCTTGGAGCCCTGAACTACCCCATAAGAAGTCTGAGTGCCTTGTGGCCACTATACTATGTGGAAGCCAAACTACATGGAGAGGCCATCTGGAGGCTACCCATTCAGGACTACTCATCTTTGAACCTCCACAACCCAGGTCCCAGACATGTGAATGAATGAGCCTTCAGATGATTCTAGCCTCCAGCTGCCAAGCTACTCCTAAGCTTCAAGTCTTCCTAAAAACAGTAAAGGACAGCGACTGCATTCTTGTCTAAATTCCTGATTCCCAGAATCTGTGAGAAAAATAGATTGTTTTTAGCCATTATGTTTTGGAATATATTATTATTCATAATAGTAACTGGAGTAAATCTCCTTGTGATACATTTTGCAGCTTCTTCCAACAATAAGTGGAGTCCATCTTCCACCACTTAAATCTAGGCCAAGAATGAGACAAAAGTGAAAGTATGCCTGTTCTGAGCCTAGGCCTGAAGAGACCTTGTGCACTTCTGCTCTTGCCTCCTCCTTGAGCTTGGGCTAGGCTAATGGAGAATTATTGACTTACACATGCTTATGGCTAATTAGTCTTGTGAAAGAGATCTGCCTGGATTATCGGAGGTACCTACTTAATCTGCAGCTGACCACAGGTGTATGACTGAGTGAGCCCATGTAAGACCACAAAAAAACAACAACAACAAAAAACACTCAGATGACTTATAGACTCATGCAAAATAATAAATGCTTACTATTTTAAGCCACTGAGATATTCTTGGGGGAAGGGGACTGGATGAGGAGGATTATTACATAACAATAGCTAAATGATACCAGAGGAGAAAGATCACAAGTGGTAAAAGATCTTCCAGGTTGTAGAACTCTTGCATATTTTGAGTGGAAAAAGCTATGGTTGGAATGTTGGAAATAAGAATCACTGTTTATTTGTGGTCAACTAGTTATTTTTGATTTTCTCATATCTATGCTTCTATGCTCATGGTATATAGGCCAAGAGGACATGCAGGAGAGTCTATTTTCTCTGTTATTCATGAATGGAATAAAATAATCATTCTCCTTCTCTCTCTACCATTCTAATTCTTATATCAAATCCAATGAACATACTTTGATTTTATAACAGCTCACTTCCTCTGTAGAATTAGACTTAACACACATAATGACATAAAGTGCTTCATGAACAGCATTACCCTACTCCTAAGCCTAGAGAGGGGGAAAAAAAAGAATAACTTTTAAAGTGTAGCTCAGAATTCAAATTTTATCAAAGCCAAATTGGAATATGGAAAAGATTTTTTAAAATTCTAAATTTAGGTGCAATGGTTTTCATGTGTGTTTGGAATCTGGCAACCCAGCTCTTCCCTTCCTACTTTAGAAAGGTTGCATATAAGAGGGAGAAGGAAGTTTTGTATAGTTGTTGATGAATCCTTTATGATACCCCTCAAATAATTATCAAATAAGAATACGTGAATGTTTATATCATCCAAATATCAGTACAAAAATAAAACATATCCTTTATAAGAGCATCTATTTTAAAATTAAGATGCATTGTTTTCCTTGAAAGACCAAACCTGAAATTTTATACATAGAAATAATCAGTAATTTCCTAATGTAGGAAGATGGCCTTTACAGACCACAAACTTTTTATCCTTAAAATATGAATGATACAAGAAAGAAAATTGAGTGTGTAAACTTTTTGACATAATTAACATAAGAATAATGCAATATAAAGATAATAATTCAGTAAGAAAATGAACACTCAGAATTTGAAATGGCCCTTTTAATCCTTTTTTAAAGATGATGTTTTCCAGCTGGAATCCATCATTCTTAGCAAACTATCACAAGAACAGAAAACCAAACACCGCATGTTCTCACTCATAGGTGGGAACTGAACAATGAGATCACTTGGACTCGGGAAGGGGAACATCACACACTGGGGCCTATCATGGGGAGGGGGGATGGGGGAGGGATTGCATTGGGAGTTATACCTGATGTAAATGACGAGTTGATGGGTGCAGCACACCAACAAGGCACAAGTATACATATGTAACAAACCTGCACGTTATGCACATGTACCCTACAACTTACAGTATAATAATAATAAATAAATTAAAAAAAAAATAAAAAAAATAAAAAAATAAAGGCCAGTTTCTATAATGTCAAAAAAAAAAAAAAAAAAAGATGATGTTTTATTGGAGATTTTATAAGAATTCAAGTAACCTGTAATCAAATTGCCTTCCTTGTTGCTACAAACACTATAGCTGGTTAACTATACTCAACTGATTTCCAACACATCACTGAACATAGAGCATGAAGTTGGGAAGGAATTTATAATCCAGTATAGATGACTCATGTTTTCTGGTTCTATTTTTTGAGCTCATGCCTTCTGGAGGACAAGGTTAGATTAGGCATAGAAAGCAATGGCAGTTTTGTCGAATTTGTTTTGTTGAATGTCGTATAGAGGAGATATTTGGTCTGGGACTCAGGGTTAAAGGACTGCATCTGGTGTTTGTTTTGGTCACGAAAGTAAGTGAGATTGCTCTAAAAGGCAGCAGAGAGTAAGAAGACAAAAGGAACTATAAGGAATTCCCATGTTTTAAAGGAATCAAAGAGGAATGACACAAAGGAGATGACAGAGAATGTAATAAGGATGAATTTGTCAAAGGAGGTAAATACAAGAGAGGCTAATAGGATGAGGTATGACACAAGAAGTCCATCAAATTTGACGACTAAAACCCCTTCCTAAATAAGGACATTAGCAAGGATAGTGCTGGTGGGATGGTGGGGGTGGTAGTCAATTTTGAGAGGTCCAAGATGCGAATATAATTTAGGAAACACAGTCATGGTATAGCAACTTTGTTAGGAATGATTGTATGGGAAGGGAAAGGAAGAGTCAGTGTAAGAAAGATCAAGGGCAATAGTGAAAGAAAAATGAGGGACCAGTTGAAGAACTGAAAAGTCTAAACCAGTTATTAGGATTTCTGTCTACCTTGTTCCTAGTGCAGATATATCAACTTGCATCCATGGTCCCATCCAAGTCACTGGTAAACATGTCCATTAAGATAGAGACAATAAAAGGATTCTTGAAACACACTACTGAAATCCTCTTCCCAGAGGTTCCCTATCACTAGTTAAAACATCTTTGCATGTCTTATTTCAACACATTTTTTTTTTTGCTCTCTGAAATTTTCTCAGTCTAACTGGGTGACCTATAGTACATTTATATCTATGTCTCCTTTGTCCTTCATTTAAATTCCCCCTCCCCGTGGGCTTCTCCACAGTTATGGAGCTCCATGGCATTCTGTGCTACTATGCTTTTTTTTCCCCCCTATCTTTATCTTTTAAACCAAGAATCATTTTACTTCCACTTTTCACATATGGCCTCACAAAAGTTCAGTTCTGTTGGGAGGGCTCATTTAGTTTCTTAGTTTAAAATCTCAAGTTAACTAAGTTTACTTGATATACCAGACAGTTATAGATGAGGCTGCAAGTTTTGCTTGTCACATCATTCCCAGTGTATTTTCCTGTAAATTAGAATTCACCTTCACCACTGATAGTCCTTACTCTATGCTGCAGCAGACAAATGACAGTATATGTAGATATTACATTTGGAAAATTTTCTCTTTCTTTCTCGGATTAGAATTTTCCTCTCCTCTCTCGCGTAACTTTTAAAAATATCACTTGAGTTCTCAGATTGTATCATTAAGAGATTAATTAATTCTGATTATTTACTTAATTGTGAAAATTGGTGATATTTCTCACAGGCAATGGGACATGGAACAGGAGGAGGAACAGCAGGCAAGAACCTGGGACCATTTCTACAGAGCAGGAGGAGGTAGGAGAGAATCAGTGTTTAAAATTTCTCTACGGTTACCTGACTAAATCAGTGTTCTCTTGAGCCCTGCACTCACTGTGAAAATATTTCTCTGGAACTGGCTAATCAAGTGCAAGTTATCAAAACCTAGTCACAACTTATCAGTTCTGAGACCATGAAAAACAGGACTCTTATCCTCATTATTTCAATGATTTACAATTACTCCACTTATCTCATTTCCAAAGCTGGCTTCTTCATAGTGTTCTATTGAAATATCTAATTTGACTAAAGACTTGCCATAAGATTCCTTGACCTTCCAACTTACTGCTTCTTTTTTTAAAACTCAATAATGCTTACAGAATTTTTGTTATAATTATTTTTATTTTCTTTTTTCATACAATTAGAGTGACAAATATTTTTCTAGACTTGTTTTATTGAGCACTGTAGTGACATCATTTTAACAGAAGCCTCTGAGAAGTATAATTGTGTTTGAGTTAAACTAGGCAAGTTGTCTGTATTGACTGAAAGAAGGAACTTGAAAAAGGCTAAAGTTTGGAAAGACTTCTGAATAATTAAAAGGAATGAATGCTAAGCCAAGTACCATATTCTTACTTGTACAGTCTATAGAAATTGAGAGTGGGAAACAGATGGAAGTTGAGGTATAGACTCAATATCACTGGGATGTCAGATCAGAAATTATTTTTGGAAGTGTAAAAGGAGCTTTGTGTGTAGGAGGAGCTAAAGAGCTGGGATACAAATCTTGGGAGGTACCAGACAAAGAATGAAAAATTATGTCTTGAGTGGTAAGTAGGGCTTACCTGCTTTGTGAAAGAGATATATAATATTTTCCTAAGTACTGATTACACATATCAAATCCTGTATCTTTTGCATTTTTAAATTTGAGCACCAACCCCAATGAGTTATAGCTATTTTCTAGCAAGAACACGGAGTTTTACATGACTTTTATTTTCAGTTATGCCTTTCCTTCCTTCCACCCTGGTGTTCTAGAGGTATCACATTTATCTAGATATAATTCTCATGTGGATTATAAGATTCTAGAGATCATGAAATAGATGGAACAGCTAAATGGGTAGGCAAAATAATGAAAGGATTTACCAGACTTAAGGACTAGTCTAAGATTGAATGCAAGAAAAGCTGCTATATGTGCATGCTTGACAGGACTCGTAGGGCTCATTCAGTCTTGGGGAGGAACAAAGGGCTGGCAGGTGAAAGAGAGAAGCAAACACTGTAAGGCCAGGTGTCCAGCATTAAAGCTCGGTTGTACAGAGGATCCCAGATGGCTTAAAAGAGAGGTGCGAATGAAACGACCCAGAGAAGTCAGGAAACAGGAAAGGAAGGCAATAAGCTACGTTTAGGGTACTTGCAATTAGAAGGATTTCAATTGCTTGGCAGTTATTTGAGTGATAATGAAAGTTTGACTCATTTTTGAATAGTGGATAGATTTATTTATTTTTGGAGAAGTATTTTCTAGCCTCTTTCACCTCTATTTCTCCCCAACCCCTCCCAATTGTTTTCACTTTAAAGGAGCAGCAATATATTTAAGAACATCTAAAACTAGAATGAAAAGCATGAATTTAATTAAGTATACACTAGATAATTATATGTATTACCAAAATATGATAATCTAAGATAATATTAAAAATAAGTTGTTTATATTGAAATATATATATAATCTGTGTATTATAAATAGTGTATATATTACTTAATATATATGATCATATACTGTGTATATTATATATGTACATGTTGTATATATGTATAATATATACAGTATGTATTAGAAACTACATATTACATACAGTATACATTACATGTGTACACATATACATATATGCATGTCCAATGTATACATGTAATATATACTGTATATATTCTACATATATAGTATACATGTATATGCATATATGTACACTACATATGTACATATATAATATTTACTTTCTAATATATACTCTATATAAAATATATTGATGAGCTGCATTAGTTTTATAGTGGAACACTGGAGGGATTTCTCTTTTTGGAAGATGTAAGCATTCTCAATAATAATATTTAGTATATAGAAATATGTATATAGGTGCATATCAGTTACAAATATTTTAATACATATGAACTTGAATTTTGCTTAGCAAACAATATTCTCCATGATTTTCATAAGTTATCATACTATAATTTTATGTACGGTTTCATATAATGATGGAAATAAGAGAATTTAAAAAAATGTTTAAATATACATTTAGTGAACATAATACCACTTTTCCCAAGCAATGTTTTCTTACGTCTTCTTTTCTTTTGCATTCTGATTGAGGTAAATGCTAGTCAGTGGCAAGATAAAAAAAGACATAAGTTAACTTTAATAACGGTCAAAACTAATTCAGGCATCATATAGCTATTTACTTTGTATATTTGGGAAGTTGAAGAATAGATTCCTAATCTTGAACCACACAGACATTGTTACCAGACATAAACTATTAAAGCTGTAAAGGAAAGGCAAGGTCATATATCTCAACAATGCTAATATGAATATGTATTTATTTTATATAGTCAGAAATTATCACAAAGTTCTAACTGTATTTCAAATGACTTTGGGGAGACAATTTTTCATGGGTACCTTGTGCTTCTGCACATCTTGAGCGTGAAGTACTACCTTTCCTTTGTTCTGAACTATTTGTTAAAGATTATTGTATAGCAAACATCCTTGGAAGATAGAGATAGTGTTTTCCTCCAGAGCAAAGGTCAGGCATCACCTCTGTCCCCAAGAGAGGATTCATAAGTTCTGAGTTCTTCTTCCGTAATATAATGCATTGAGTGTGGGATTGTCACCTGGCCCCTTTAGCATGAATCTGTGGAAAATGGGGCCTAAAAAACCAGCACAAGTAAATGCAAAAAGTGCAAGTAAAATATCCTGAAAGTAAACAACCCTTTTACTGCAATACTATTTAATCATAATGGGTATATTGTAGTAATCAAATAGCAAGTGTATCAACTTTCATGTGGTACAAAACTTACACACTTGTTACAATATAGTGTGTCCTAATTTTTAATACCTTAAAAAATATATATTATATATATTCTAATTTTTAGCAATGCTATGAAGTATTTAATATGAAAATCTGCTTTTATATATATATATATATATTTGGGGGATTTATAGTGTAGTGCCTATGAAATTTAAAATATTTTGTATTTAAATTATGAAGAAACTACTTTATATCAAGTGACAATTCAAAACATGTGAATTATAAGATATTTAGAGTATTAAAGAATCTTCAAGTAGAATTGATACAAGAGGTATCTAATGAAGTAGAAAAAATATATATATATATAGGCCTATTCTCTTTCAATAATTACTTCCTTCCCTTTTTTTTTTTTTTTTGTTTGTTTTTTTGGTCAACATACATTTCTTGCACTAGTTGTTATTCTTTTTGCCTACTAACATATGCTCCCTTAAAAAAATAAGGTATAATTTTTTTTGAAAATCTGTGTTTTATATGGGCTTTCTGAAGAAAAATAAGTTCTTTAAGGGCCTGTATAATCAAGCCAGGATGGTGAAATTGCAGGTGGATAGGATGAAACCTATCAGCACATACTGAGAATCACACCCATTCTTGCTACACTCCACAGGGGCTCCTTTGCTGTCTTTTGGGCTCATAATTATACAAATCATGTAAAAAATCCAAAATAATGGGAATAACAAACTGTTTGGAAACAAATACCTGGTTAGTAGTTGGACAAAGTTGGGAAAGCAACTGAATTGCTTTGGGGATCATTTCTCTTATTTATAAAATAGGGAAGTAATCAAACTTCCCTCTCATAGTTGTGAGGAGAATCAAATTAAATGGTGTTCTTGCAGTTTCCTATAAATCATTAAGTCATATATAAACATATTATAACTAGGAAACATAAAAATGAACAAATAAATGATTTTTGGGTCAGAGTTGAATTATGTATGTATCTTCATATTTGTCAAGGTCTCTGTAAGTATAAATTGCTACATAAGTCCAAAGAATGTTTGTTAGCGTCTATATATTTAATAATACTGTTATTTGGTAGTCAGCCAGTCCTGCATTAAGAAAATCCTGGTTTTATGACTTTAGAAAAAATGTCAATGCTGATGACTCTTCACTGCTGGCTCTTGATGAAGTTACTCTACCAGGGTTAATTTTGGACAATCAGTCCAGACATAGCCTAGTAAATATTGTTAAGTTCATAGGTAAATAAAAGTTTTTATAAGCAAACAGATGAGAAGAAAAAATATTCCCATAAAAATGAAAACATAGTGACTAGATATTTCTGCTTCACTATACTAAATTTCAGAGCATAGTCTGAAATATCAAGTTTTCATAGGGCAAAAATATGACTTAAGAATTCTGTGCCAAGCGAAGAGTTAACTATTTGTGAGAAGAAAAACAGAAATACATTCTCTAGTGTGTGTTTGGGAAAAAAACACTCTCTTTCCTTTATTGAAAAGAGAAGGAATTTACATTTATTATGACAATAACTGTGAATTAAACTCTACTGTTAAAAAAGTAAGATTTTTATTTTGAGTTAAAAATAAATATATATGGAAGCAAGTTAAATGTCAGTAAGGAAGGCAGAATGCTTAAATAAACCATCACAAATTTATAAAATGTTATTTAGCTATAAAAATCACATTTTCAAGAAATATTTAATATTATTGGAAATTTTATAAAATAGTACTTAATGAAAAAAGTAGAAAACAAAACTAAATATGAATATAATTTCATTTCTGTTAAGCACTGTTAGGCATAAAAAGGCAGAGAATATAATCAGTATGTGATACCAGTAATTGATAAGTGGCATGATTATACATAATTTTAAGTTTTGCATTGATTTCAAGATAATGTTTAATTTCTAATATTCTATAATGGCCGTATTTTACTTTTATAACCAGAAAAATGAATGAAAGAAAGGGATGTAAAAGAGCCATTGACAAATCCTGAGAAAAATAAGTAAATAGGAAGAGAAGGCCTGCAGGAGACTGAGGAAAGCAAAACAAACAAACAAACAAACAAACAAAACGCAGCACTGTAGAAGGAATTATCAAGAAAGGAGACATTTTGAAGAGGAAGAAAACAGCCAACCATCTAAAATACTACTGAAATCAAACAAGATGGGGATGAATAGAACCCATTAGGAAGTCTAATTGAAAGGCTCATGGGTGAACTTTTCAACAGCAGTTCCAGGCCTTGGCCAGAATTACTTATTTGTCAGAACTTTGGCTGCTGCAACTTGCAGAGTGAATGGAGGGAGAAATCATAGTACATTATTTTGAGGAGCTTAACTTTGAAAAGAAGAAAACTTAGGGTTTGGCTAGAGGGTAATATAAAACTAAAGGTTTTTGTTGTTGTTGTCCTTTGTTTGTTTTAAGGTATGAAAAATTAGGCAAGAATTGAATAATGTTACCATAGTGGTAAAAAGCAAAGGATTTGGAGTCAGATGAATCAGCATTTAATTATACAGTAGTGCCATTCTATCCAAGATTACAAACTTTTGTTAATCTGTTAATCTAAAATATAGATTTAAAGGGAATCATAAAATATAACATATTTTTAAAGGTTATTTTAACTGAAAGAATATAAAGGCACATTTATTCACCAAATTCTTATAGGCAAAGCCTTTTACTTAGTTACTTGCTCTCCTTTTTGAATAAATTACAATCACAACACATCAGTTACAATTTTCAATAGTGAATTCTGTAAAAGTGGCGTTAAAATTAAAGGCCTTAGAAGACAAAAACATTTCTTAAATTTTTAGATTTTTTTCTACACCTAATTCAACTTCAATTTATGATTTAACTTTCTCAAGACTTTTCAAAGCATTCCATTTAATTTTCCTAGAAACGTATTTTGTTTTCTTTTTTCTTTCATACATACTTAACAATTTATAGAATATTTATTTAAATTTAAAATGAAAACAAGTGAAGTGAACGAAACAACTTTGAGGGCAAATCCAACTGCTTCTTGGTAAACCTGTAATTTAACCAGTGGCATAGGCATACTCAAGACTATAGAAGGATGATTGGCCAGCTGAGAATATTGGGTGTGTGACAGCATTATTTAATGTGTTTTAGAGGAATGGAATCTTGATTTCCAGTGGGTTGGGTAAGTGGAGGTGGGTTGACATTCTACTGTGAAACTCATATTTTTACTGAAGTGAACGAACAATTGATCAAATTCCTAATTCTAAAACACACTATACATTGAAATGTATATGACAAAGAAGAAATATTTCTTATCAGAGGTCCAATAGTTAAAGAACATCATTATAACAAACTTAAATTATATACCTTAGTGATATACAATGTGAGATATTTCAAAGTATCAAGTGATTTTAAAACACTGGAACCACATTAAACAGATATTGAAATATTATTTATAAAAATATGTAAATTTATATAAATAAATTTATATAAATAAATATCAAATGGAATTTTGAATCCTTTCTTTGGCTGGAGGTTGAAGAGGTATAATTTCAGCAGTAATCTTTAAAGAGAACAATTGAGTGCATATATGTTTATGCACTCAATTGGTAGCTCTTTATCTTGCATTGATCCCTTTATCATTATGTAATGAACTTCTTAGTCTTTTTTTTAATCTTAGTTGGTTTAAAGTCTGTTTTATCAGAGAATAGGATTGCAACCCTTGCCTTTTTTTTTTTTTTTTTTTTTTTTTTTTTTTTTCCCTTTTTTTTTTTTTTTTTTTTTTTTTTTTTTTTTTTTTTGCTTTCCATTTTCTCGGTAAATATTCCTCCATCCCTTTATTTTGAGCCTATGTGTGTCTTTGCACGTGAGATGGGTCTCCTGAATACAGCACACCAATGGGTCTTGACTCCTTATCCAATTTGCCAGTCTATGTCTTTTAATTAGGGTATTTAGCCCATTTACATTTAAGATTAATATAGTTATGTGTGAATTTGATCCTGTCATTATGATGTTAGCTGGTAATTTTGCCCATTAGTTGATGCAGTTTCTTCATAGTGTCAATGGTCTTTACAATTCGGTATGTTTTTGCAGTGGCTGGTACTGGTTTTTCCTTTCCATATTTAGGGCTTTCTTCAGGAGCTCTTATAAGTCAGGCCTGGTAGTGACAAAATCTCTCAGCATTTGCTTGTCTCTAAAGGATTTTATTTCTCCTTCCACACTTATGAAGCTTAGTTTGGCTGGATATGAAATTCTGGGTTGAAAATTCTTTTCTTTATGAATGTTGAATATTGGCCCCAACTCTTTTCTGGCTTGTAGGGTTTCTGCAGAGACATCCACTGTTAGTCTGATGGGCTTCCCTTTGTGGGTAACCAGACCTTTCTCTCTGGCTGCCCTTAACATTTTTTCCTTCAGTTCAACCTTGGTGAATCTGATAGTTATGTGTCTTGGGATTGCACTTCTCGAGAAGTATCTTTGTGATGTTCTCTGTATTTTCTGAATTTGAATGTCAGCCTGTCTTGCTAGATTGGGGAAGTTCTGCTGGATAATATCCTTTAGAGTGTTTTCCAACTTGGTTCCATTCTCCCCATCACATCATTTATCTTCTTCTCTCAACTGGTTATTCCAGTTAGCAGTTCCTGTAACCTTTTATCAAGGTTCTTAACCTCCTTGCATTGGGTTAGAACATGATCCTTTAGCTAGGAGGAATTTTTTTATTACCCCCTATCTGAAGTCTACTTCTGTTAGTTCATCAAACTCATCTTTGTCCAGTTTTGTTCCCTTGCTTGAGAGGAGTGGTGATCCTTTGGAGCAGAAGAGGCATTCTGGTGTTTGGAATTTTCAGCCTTTTGCAATGGCAAACAGAATCTAGCAGCAAATCAAAAAGCTTATCCACCACGATAAAGTTGGCTTCATACCTGTGATGCAAGGCTCATTTGACATATGCAAATTAATAAACATAATCCATCACATAAACAGTACCAATGAAAAAAGCCACATGATTATCTCAATAGTTGCAGAAAAGGCCTTTGATAAAATTCAACACCCCTTTCTGCAAAAAAAAAAAAAAAAAAAAAAAAAAAAAAAAACCTCAATAAACTATGTATTGATGGAACATATCTCAAAATAATAAAAGCTATTTATGACAAACCCACAGCCAATATCATATTGAATGGACAAAAGCTGGGAGCATTCCCTTTGAGAACTGGCACAAGGCAAGGATGCCCTCTGTCATCACTCCTATTCAACATAATATTGGAAATTCTGGCCAGGGTAATCAGGAAAGAGAAAGAAATAAAGAGTATTCAAATAGGAAGAGAGGAAGTCAAATTGTCTCTGTTTGCAGATGACATGATTCTGTATTTAGAAACCCCCACCATCTCAACCTAAAAACTCCTTAAACTGATAGGCAACTTCAGCAAATTCTCAGGATAAAAAAATCAATGTGCAAAAATCACGAGCATTCCTATACACCAGTAACAGATAAACAGAGAGCCAAATCATGAGTGAACTCCCATTCACAATTGCTAGAATAAAATACCTAGGAATACAACTTATAAGGGAAGAACCTCTTCAAGGAGAGCTATAAACCATCATTCAAGGAAATGAAAGAGGACACAAACAAATGGAAAAACATTCCATGCTCATGGATGGGAAGAGTCAATATCATGAAAATGGCCATACTGCCCAAGTAATTTATAGATTCAATGCTATCTCCATCAAGCTACCATTGACTTTCTTCATAGAATTAGAAAAAACTACTTTAAATTTCATATGGAATCAAAAAAAAGAGCCTGTATACCCAAGACAAGCCTAAGCAAAAAGAACAAAGCTGGAGGCATCACACTACCTGACTTTAAACTATACTACAAAGCTACCATAACCAAATCAGCATGGTACTGGTACTAAAACAGATATATAGCCCAATGGGATGGAACAGAGGCCTCAGAAATAACACCACACATCTACAACCATGTGATCTTTGCAAACCTTACAAAAACAAGAAATGGAGAAAGGATTCCCTATTTAATAAATGGTGTTGGGAAAGCTGGTTAGTCATATGCAGAAAACTGAAACTGGACCCCTTCCTTACACCTCATGCAAAAATTAACTCAAGATGAATAAAGACTTAAACTTAAGACCTAAAACCATAAATACCCTAGAAGAAAACCTAGGCAACACCATTCAGGACATAGGCATCGGCAAAGACTTCATGACTGAAACACCAAAAGCAATGACCACAAAAGTCAAAATTGATAAATGGGATCGAATTAAAGTAAAGAGCTTCTGCACAGCAAAAGAAACTATCATCAGAGTGATCAGGCAACCTACAGAATGGGAGAAAATTTTTGCAATCTACCCATCTGACAAAGGGCTGATATTCAGAATCTACGAAGAACTTAAACAAATTAAAAAAAAAAAAATCAAAAAATGGGCAAAGGATATAAACAGATACTTCTCAAAAGAAAACATTTATGTGGCCAACATACATAGAAAAAAATGCCCATCATCACTGGTCATTAGAGAAATGCAAATCAAAACCACAATGAGATACCATCTCACACCAGTTAGAATGGCAATCATTAAAAAGTCAGGAAACAATAGATGCTGGAGAGGATGTGGAGAAATAGGAATGCTTTTACACTGTTGGTGGGAATGTAATTAGTTCAACCATTTTGGAAGACAGTGTGGTGATCCTGAAGGATCTAGAACAAGTAATACCATTTGACCCAGTAATCCCATTCCTGGGCATATACCCAAAGGATTATAAATCATTCTGCTATAAAGACAGGTGCTCATGTATGTTTATTGCAGCAAAAACTGGAACCAGCCCAAATGCCCATCAGTGATAGACTGGCTAAAGAAAATGTGGCATATACACACCATGGAATACTATGCAGCCATAAAAAGGGATGAGTTTATGTCCTTTGCAGGGACACAGATTAAACTGGAAACCACCATTCTCAGCAAACTAACACAGGAACAGAAAACCAAACACTGCATATTCTCATTCATAAGTAGGAGTTTAACAGTGAGAACACAGAGACACAGGGAGGGTAACATCACACACTGGGGCCTGTTGGGGGTTTGGGGGATAGGGGAAGGATAGCATTAGGAGAAATATCTGATGTAGATGATAGGTTGATGGGTGCAACAAACCACCATGGCACATGTATACCTATGTAACAAACCTACATGTTCTTCACATGTATCCCAAAACTTAGAGTATAATTTATAAAAAAAAAAAAAAGAGAAAGAGAGAGAATGATTGAGAATCAGGGTCCTTGGTGATTTTTATTTCTGAGAATCTGGTATAGAAACTTAGTTTTTTGCTGCTTTCAATCTCACTATAAATTTCAATGAAAACGAAATGGACAGTAGAGATCAAGTTATATAACTTTCTACTGTGATTGAAATCAAGATCAGTTTTTTGTTTTTTGTTTTTTTAATCAGCCCATTAGGGTGCTTTCTTGCTATAAGTGTTTAGTCAAAGAAGGAAGAATGTACGTCTCATGATTCCTGTACACACCTTACAAGACTAACTGCCTAGCCATGCACAAGAAGCAAATCTTAGTCAAGACAAAGAGGTCAGTTACCAGAAGCATTTTCCAAAACAAGTGCTAGGCCAGAGGGAAAATTAAGCCATCATATGGGGGATGAAGAGAAACACTAAAGAGCCAGAGAAACTGAACGGTTGGTTTGCCAAACTGGGAAATCTAGAGCAGGCAGCAGATTGCTGAGACAAAAAGAGATCAGGCTGAGACAGATGGAGTTATGGGAGCTCAAGGGCCAGGTTCCAGTCTCATGAACATTTAGCATCATTACTACTTTTCTGTTTTCTGTAGTTTGTGCTTCCTTTATTGGGGATTATTCCACTGAGCCTGGGGGTGGAGTTTGTGATCATTGCTGCTTGCCGGCAAATTTCCCTTTCTCGTTCCTGAAGAGTCTCATTTCATCACAGAATATCATCTTCTTTCTCTCATTTTTCTGTCATCTGCTGTTCCCCAAGACATTCTTTCTCATATTCAAGTATATCTCCTAGTTCGTTGTTATTCTATCCAATAATACTGCCTTCCTATCTTGGACCATTTCAATATTCATGTAGACAGTAGGGTTAGAACTAGGAAGAGGCAAGTACAAAGTTTAAGAAGATATTCACCCCCAGAGGCATGCCAGTGTCTTGTCACTATGAAAAACTGCAACCCCATGATAACCTCAATGTCCCAACTTTTCAGCTCAGTTCTTCTAGTACTGCTACTCCAATAATTCTTCACTTACACCAATGGATTATTCCTATAAACTTAATTGTCCCTTACCCCTTTGAAACCTTCACACTCTTTGTTACCATTTTTAATTCCATGGACTGTCATAATAATCATTCCCTTGTATATACACCCTTTACTCCCTTGCTTCTCTCTGGTTTACTGATGCTCACTTGGAAAATACACAAACCTGAGTAAATTCAACTCTCTGCCCACTTCATACTGAAAGCTATGCAGCTGAATGGAGCTGGAGAAAAACATACACTCATGCTGAATAATTAATGATCGCTAAGTTCAAATGGGATCTCCAGGCTGCCAGGAAATCATACTGTATTTTCCTAGTACCTGTATTCTGCCATCCTCCTACATGACAATTTGTACCTTCTCCTCTCCCCTCAAACTGATCCTCTCCAATCTAATAGTAGTTGATTTTGCTTCCTACTTCATTGAGAACATAAACATATATATAGAAAAAGAAACATGGGTGTGGGTGGAGGGGTGGTGCAGTGTATGTGTTTATATCTATCTACCTAACAGCATCTCTGTCTCCCTCTGGCTAGAACTTAAGTTCTTAGGGCAACTTTGTCTGCTTTGTTCACTGACATCCTAAGAGCTTAATGTAGAGTATAACACTAAATAATTATGTATAAAATGAATGAATAAATGGGGTATATAAAAAGTACTTTAGAAATTATATTTCATACCATAATAGGTTTTAGCTTTAAATAGTTAAACTTTTTTTTCCTTAATCAAAGTTTTGAAAAACCATAACAAAATAGAAATGCATATGTTTTGACTCTGGGTCTAGGCAATAATTTTCTAAACTCAAAATTATTGAATTTAAAGGCAATGAAGGGAAAATCACAAAGACAATAGGTAGATTAGATCACACAAAAATTTAAAACTTAGAGGGCATAAATATTACAAATACAATTTTAAAACAAGCACATGTGCATTATTCTGATGATGGATACACTAAAAGCCTTGACTTCATCCCTATACTCTACATCCATATAATAAAACTACACTTGTACCCCATAAATTTATACAAATAAAAAAGCAAAAAATTAAACAAAGTAAATGTTACTTGGCACAAGTAGAGCTGCAAGGACTTAATGTTGATATCATGAAATTGTAAAGTGACTGAACAGATAGGACATGAAGATTATAAAAAGCTTATAAATTTAGAGAATATGCTAATTTCTATTAAGAAATACAAATTGACACATTAAGATCTTCTTTCAAATTAACAGTGAAATAATAAATTTAAAAGTTAATGTTAAATTGTATTAAGCTCAATAACTAGATGTTAAAATAGACTAATAAATATAATAAAATTGAATTTTAAATTTAACATAACAATTTTAAAACTAGGGCTGTATGAGCGGGAAAGTCATATTTTCCCCAAAGCAATTTAAAAATATGTGCTAAATTTTAAAAGAAGTGCTTCTCTCTTTTTGGTCCAGTAGTTTAAGTTCTGGTAGTCATTTGAATTTTTTTAAAAAGTAGCAGTTGTAAATACATAGAATACATATAATTTTATAATAGCAATTCTCCTAAATGCAAAATTTGGTACAAGGGAAACCTAATTTTACAAAAATAGAGGAAATAAAACAGAAAAAATGTCTGTATCCATGGCATGGAGAATCATGCATGCATTAGAAATGCTATTTTTAAAAACAGGCTTTAGTGGGAAAACTCTAAAAACTAAAAAATAAACTTAGTAATGTTGTAGAATACAAAATAAACATCCAAAAATAAGTAGGATTTATATATGACAATAGCAAACTTCCTGAAAAAACAAATCAGAAAAGCAATTGCATTTATAATAGCTACAAAAAAAAAAAAAAAAATAGATGTAATCCCAGTGCTTTGAGAGGCCAAGGTGGGTGAATCACCTGAGGTCAGGAGTTCAAGACCAGACTGACTAACATGGTGAAACTCATCTCTACTAAAAATACAAAAATTAGTTAGGCATGGTGATGGGTACCTGTAGTCCCAGATACTCAGAAGGCTGAGGCAGGAGAATCGCTTGAACCCAGGAGGGTGGAGGTTGCAGTGAGCTGAGATCACACCACCACACTCCAGCCTGAGTGACAGAGTGAGACTCCATCTCAAAAAAAAAAAAAAAAAAAAAAAAAAAAAAAAAAAAAAAGATACCTAGGAATATACTTAAATAAGGAGGTGAAAGATCTTTACAATGAAAAGTCAAAAACATTGATAAACTAAATTGAAGAGTATACAAAGAAATGAAAATGTATCCCATGTTCACATATTGGAACAATTAATATTGTTAAAATGTCCATATAACCCAAAGCCACTGTTGATTCAATGTAATTTTTATCAATCACCCCTTGAAATTCTTCACAGAAATAGATGAAACAAACTTAAATTTTGTATAGAAATACAAAAGTCCCCAGACACACAAAGCAATCTTGAACAAAAGAAAAAAGCTGGAGGCATCACACTATCTGACTTTAAAATATGATACAAAGCTATAATTACCAAAACAGCATGGTGCTGGCATAAAAAGAGACACACAGGTCAGTGGAACAGAATAGAGAACCAATAAATAAATCCAAGCATTTATAGCCAAGTTTTTTGTTGTTGTTGTTGTTGTTGGGTTTTTTTTTTGTTGTTTTTTTTTTGTTTTTTTTTTATAAAGGCGCCACTGACACATATTGGGGAAAGGAATCTGGATGCGGGGAAAGCTTTATTTCCACATGCAGAAAAATAAAAGTAGACTAATCTCTCACCATATTAAAAAATCAACTCTAAATGGATTAAGGAATTCAATGTAAGACCTGAAACTATAAAACTATTAGAAGAAAACATTAGGGAAATGCTTCATGAAATTTTACTGGGCAATAATTTTTTGGATGAGACCTTAAAAGCACAAGCAATAAAAGCAAAAATAGACACACATAATTACAGCAAACTAGAAAGCTTCTGCTCAGCAAAGGAAATAATTAATAAAGTGAAAAGACAACCTACATAATGGAGAAAAGTATTTCATAAGCCAGTTTTAAAATGGGAAGAAAATAACAAATAAGCCAATTTTTAAATGGGCAAAAGATTTGAATAGACATTTCTCAAAAATAGACATACAAGCAGTCAATAAATGTGTGAAAAATGCTCAATATCACTAAATGTCTGAGAAACAGAAATTTAAAAAACACAATGAGATATCACTTCACCTCAGTTAGAATGGCTATTATCAGAAAGACAAAAAAATTACAAATGTTGGCAAGGGTGTGAAGAAAGGAAAGCTCATATAAACTGTTTGTGGAAATGTAAATTGGTATAACCATTATGAACAACAGTATGGATGTTCCTTAAAAAATTAAAAATAGAACTACTATATGATCCAACAATCCCACTACTGGGAATGTATCCAAAGAAAATGAAATCAATTATGTCTAAGAGATATATGCAGCCCGTGTTCACTGCACCATTATTCACAATAGCCAAGACATGGTATCAACCTAAGTGTCCATCAACAGATGAATGAATTTTAAAATGTGGTATATATACACAATGGAATACTATTTAACCATTAAAAGAATGGAATCTGGTCATCTGTGACAATCTGGATAGACCTAGAGGACACTACATTAAGTGAAATAAGCCAAGCACAGGACAAATACTGCATTATCTCACTTGTGTGGAATCTAAAATGTTTATCTCATAGAAGTAGAGAGTAGAGTAGTAGTTAGCAGTGGCTGGAGAGTGTAGGAGAGATGGAGGGATTGGGAGAAGTTAGTCAGCAGGTACAAAGCTACAGTTAGGATGAATAAGTTATTGTGTTCTATTAGGCAGTAGTTTAACTATAGCTAATAATGTATTGTATATTAATAGCTAGAAGATAGAATTGTAAATATTCTTTTATGCTGCATGTGAGTATCTAGTTTTCCAATAGCATTTATTGAAGGAACTGTCCTTTCCCCATTGTGTGTTCTTGGCCCCCTTTTCAAAAATCAATTGACCATAGATGTGTTTATTTATGGTCTTTCTATCCTACTCCACTTGTCGATGTGACTGTTTTTAAGTCACTGCCATGTTGTTTAGATTACTATAAATTTATACCATATTTTGAAACCTGGTAGTGTGATTCCTCCAACTTTGTTTATATTTTTGATCAAGATGGCTTTGGCTTCACCAAGAGCAGAATATCCGATATATTAATTAAAATAATAATATACTTGTTTGTTATCAAACTTCTGATGATATATCAAATGACTACTTTTTTTTGAGACAAAGTCTCATTCTGTCACCCAGGCTGGACTGCAGTGGCACAATCTTGTCTCACTGCAGCCTCTGCCTCCCAGGCTCAAGTGATTCTCATTCCTCAGCCTCTTGAGTATCTGGGATTACAGGCATGTACCACCATTCCTATTATAGCTACTACTTTAACAATTCTGTTTGTACTTATGCCATGCTTACACATAGTTTTATTCCAACTTTCAACATGGAAACAAACATACAATCTTCATAACACCAAAAAATTCACCAGTACATTTTTATAACATAAGGAACTATAGTTTTTATCATCCAGTTATATATTTTAATAGTTAATAAGTATTATTTTCTTCAATTGTGCTTGCCATCAATTATCTTTCCAAACAATCTCTTTTAAATTGCCAGAGCCTCTCTGCAAAAAATCCATGTTTGGACTCTTAAATATTCCATGATATAGGAATAGGACAGAAGCAGAAATCTGGCACATGCAACATAATATTCAGAAAAGCCATGGACAAAAGAGGTCAACTCATGAAACAGAAGGAGACTAAAGAGTAGGCAGAAAGAAGAGGCTGCCAGGATCCTTTTCAAGCAATTTCCCCATACCACTTAATATAAGAGGGACCCGAGATCAGTGGATGAAGAAAAAGCAATTATTAGAAGCTAAGTTCTACATATCATTCTTCTCACCCTAGCACATTTTTGATGTTCCACACTATATAGAACTTTTTTTAAAAGGCACCACATATGGATTTTTAAAGGTGCAACTCTGCTTCTGAGACTCACTTCTCTCTCCCTTGGTCATTAGAAAGCAGTGTTGGAGGTAAACACTGAGTCAGAGATGGTGCCCAGCACTGCAGCCACGTCTCACACCCATATGTTAGATGAGCGCACCCCCTATTTCACTAGGCTCTAGAGGAATCTGTCCCAGCATTAGCTGCCATAAATCATGCTTCTGGTGTTTATGAAACTTTGTCAAATTCTTTTTGGAACAGATGAAAAAAATTTTTCCATTTAGGACACTCTATCCATGGAAATGTTTGGTGCTCATAGGTGGTGGGCAGAGTTCCCTATGGGGTCAGGATCCGGCCTGGTCCTGCTTAGAGCACTGAGTAAGTCTTTTCAGATGCCAGCAGTTGTAGGTGAAAGCCACAGAATTAATAATTTTCTGTCACCAGAGTTTTTAATGTGGCTGAGTAGGCTAGAGGAGACACAAGAAAATTTCTCACTAAGAAAAGGTCTCCAGGGGTTCAACTCCTATTAATCATGGCTTTCACAGTCTTTAGTGTGATCTGAGGGTTGATCTGAACCATGTTCCTCTACGTAATTATGTATAGAATTGCAGATGTGGGTAGGGTGAATTACATGGAGTGAAAAATCATAGAAACAATAGAAAGCAATATTTCGAGTAGAGATATAGACTGTGTTGATAAAATAAAACCATGGTAGTTGGCAAAGTAGCCTAACCATACTGTCATTATAAAATACAGCACAATAGGAACTGTTCTTGCATGTTATTTATACAGTGAAGCGGCCTTTTTATGAAGATCGCTATTCAGATAGCAGAAATACTTTGATATGAGGGTTGTTGAAAAATAGAAATTACCAGAGGCCCAAGGTCCAGGATGCTTGGTCTTTGTCAGCTGATGTAGAGGGAAAGTAATTTTTTAAAGTGATATATTTCTTTGGTGTATGGTATTCCTTGAAACAGCTCTCCCCTGCTCCACCGCATTCAGGCTACACTCCATTTCCTTGCCCTGCTTTGCCCTGTGCTGGCTCCTGTCTTTTGAAGGATCCAACTCAAGCCTCACCTCCCCCTCTTCCTCTTTATCTTAGTCCTCCAACCATCAATTTTTTTTTATTATTATTCTTACTAAACCTCTGTCTTGTCTTTCAAATTCACTACACACCATTGCTTTCTACTGGACAAACTTTGTTCTATACAATAAATTTATTTGCCCAAAAGCAAAGACTAAAGTAGCTTCTTAGTGATCAGAAAAAAAGCACTGCTGAAAAAACAGATGACACTGCACTGTTGCACTGATGCATGATGAGGTACAAATTATTAATGGAAGCTCTAAGGCAATAGAAGTATAGGAAATAAATGTGATGAATAAGAGTGGAAGAAACTCTGAACTAGTTCAAAAGTGTGTGTGTGTGTGTGTGGGAGGGAGAGAGAGAGAAAAAAACTCTACCGATTTGGAAATTTAAGCATCAAAACTTGTTTTACAAATGCAAATTCATCACTCAGTTTTATAATGTGCAAATGACCTAAAGTATCCAAAATATAAGTTACTCTGCCAGGATTCTTCCACATGAAGTTTTTTTCAAAAGGCACCTTTGAGCATTTGTTTTCACATCATTCATTTAAGTTTTTCACCAATGTGCTAAATTATGCAGTACTCCAATTAAAGTCAACTTGGAAAAATCTGAGTGCTTTGTTAAATTAGCACCAGTGGTATTCTTCCAGATAATTTTCCCTGTGTTCATTTGCCAGAAAGGATTTAGATTTCTTTTTTCTCAGTTCAGACTCAGATTAATCGAAGAAACATAGTTTTATCAAAGTAATTCGTTTTGGACTCAGAAGTTATTCTTTCTTCCCTGCTCTAATTTTTGTTTATTTATAATTTGAGTAATAAATGTTTAAAATTTATTAAATTTAGACTAATAATTACCTATAACTTATGAGTAACCAAATGAAAGCCTGCAGGATGCTAAAACAATAAGGTCTGGTGTTGAAGTTGTCTTGTCCCATGTTTCCTAGAGCATGAAAGAGGAATGTGCATATGCATGGTTCTCAACAAAGTAACAGGATGAAACATCACCGACTTCCAAAACAGACAGGATACACAGAGTGGCAGCTTTAAAGTCCAGAATGCTAAAAAACTCATTGCCAACACCTTATGACCCTACGTGCAGTACCACATATAAAGACCCTGAGCTTCTGGCCATGCTGAGCAGTGGAAGAGATTTGCTGGAAAAACGGCTTTCTGAAACATGTCTGAAAAGTTCAGCACAAAATTCCTGCTCCACTAGAGAGCACTAATGACCAAACTCTTCCTGCTGGAACTTTGGCAGAGACAATTTCACTTTTTGTAAATCTCAATACATTTTCACCACTTCAATGAACTTCCCTAAAGATCTAATAATATATATGGTGATGAATACAGAATCTTTAATAGAGAATGGCTTCAATGGTTTGTGTCATGACAGTATTTAACAACAACAACAACAAAAATAGAGGTAGATTGCAAACTCATTAATATGACCTGTCTTTTTATTTTAAACTTCAATATAGTGCAAAATATTTCAAAGTTACAAACAATGTCAGTACCGAGACAGGGAAAGTGACAAATATGACTGTGTGGAATGTGACATCATTTCAATGCTCATATTCTGGCACAATGTCATCTAGAATTATGCTATGCTCCCTCCTTTACCAAATAGCAATTGTGTGTTCCCTGAGGCTTGTAGTCAATCCTAAAGGGCTGTCCTAGTTTTTAGATGCAAAACGAATCCAGAAAGCAACACCCAGATTGTTATGTCATTATTATCACAGAACCATGAAGCCATTGGGTGGAGGTGATGCTGGTGGGCATTAAATATATAACATTTCAGCAACACAAAACTAAAATAAAATAGTAATTAAAAAGTTTATTTTCTAACTAAAATGAAATATTTTTGAAGAATATATCTCAATTTTGCCATGGAAACTTTGAGAAATAATGTTCTTTTGATAAATCTTATATATAAATTTATTTGGTTGCCAGCTTCTTCTGAGTCAAAATCCACAGATAATAGGAACTAAAAGTCCTTGGAGATGAGTATGGGATAAAAAACTTCTCAGACTTGGTTGTAAATATACTGACTCAGGATCTCTTTGTTGTGGTCTCTTTCCCCCTCCTCCATATCTCACACATATTTCATAGTTGGCTCCACACTTCCTTCTCAAATCTGTTCTCTCTCCCATATTTCCATTTTCATTGAGATACATCAATCCATTCAATCCATTCAGCTAGAAAACTGTGTGTCATCACTCTCCTCCCAGCCAAATGGCCAAGTCCTAGGGATTCTGCTTCTTAAACCTCCTTCGATTATTTCCTCTCATTTCCAGGCTCTCTATGACAGCTTTAGGTAGGCCCTCATTTATCTCACTTGGATTTATAAATTATTAGTTATCTCTCTGCTTCTACTCTCTCCCTTTCAAATTCACCCTCCCCATTAGCACAAGCGCTTTTGCTTTCTCAACCCTACTTCAATACTTACATGCCTTTTTATTGCCAGCAAGAGTACTTCATATACTTTTTAATGTTACAAAACCGTGTAACAAGTGCTGTAGTTGACTTATGCAAGATACGTCTGTGTTTCAAAGGAGGGCAAGATCAACACTGATCTATTTTAATGCAAAACCTACTCTGTCTTCCCCACTGCTTATAGGAGGGCTCACACCCTCAGACAGGAGACCTTTGACAAAGTGGTATATGTTTAATTAAATTGAGACTAGAACACAAGCTTTGGAGAGAGTAATATATTCAAATTTCTAACCCACCGGGTACAAGATGTGTATCTGAGCAAGTCTTTATATCTTTTTTTACCTCTAAAATGGGAATAATTATGCCTACAATACAGAGTTTATGTGATGGTTCATTGAGACAATTGATTTTATGTCTCTAACACACTAGCTAGTGCATAGTAGGTATTCATAAATATTTGTACTTGTTCCTGTAAAGACGTGTAGGAAAGCAAGAAGATGCCTTACTACGAAAAGTCCCTTCAAGCAGAGAAAAACACAGAAAATAACTTGTCCAAGTGTAACTGTATGGCGTATTTGAGGAACTCTAAGTGATTAAGCAGTTTGAAGGGGAGAACAAACAGGATATAAAAACTGAGGGGAAAAAAGCAATGGTTTGTTCATAGAAGATCTTATGTTTTACCTTATATCCCTTCCTCTATACTAATCTATTTAAGCCTTTTCAACTTTCTGGTCACTTTCATTCCCTCTGTAACTAAGTTTATGAACTTAGGAGACCATATTCACTGTTTCTATTTTCTCAAACAACTTTGGTCTAGTTTCTAGTCCCATCACTCCATTGATGTTATCATCGACATCACTAACAACTTCTTAATGGCCACATCAAGTGGACCCTTGAGAGCCCACAATCTTCTCGAGCTGTTTGGAGGATTTTGGTATATTACTCAACTTCTGGAAAATCACTTCTTCCTTGATTTCAGTTATTTCTTTCACTTTTATGGTTTTATTTTTATCTATTTGGCCCTTTCCTTACCATCTCTTTCAGGAGATCCTAATTCTTTACCATCTCTTAAATCTGTGATTCTGTCCTTGGTTCTTTTCTTTCTTTATTTTTATTGTCTCTTTTAGAACTCATCTTCAAAAGTAACTTTAGGTATCTACAGGGTCCTTATAATTCTCAAATCTAATATGTGCTATAAACCCATACCACTCTACTTATAATTTTAATCTCCCTACTAGACTGATTTCTATAAGAAGCAAAAACCGTGTCTTTCTCGTTCACTCCTTTGAACTGTCTAACTGTGGTAGACTGCATTTCTGTTTTTAATTCTTTGCTCCTTGCTGTATCCATTTACCATATGATTTTACATTCCCTCCTTTAGAGACAATACTCTTTCCTAACACATTGATGTTGGCCTTGGCCATATGACTTGCTTTGACCAATGCAACATGGGCAGAATGACAGAAATGCAGCACCAAACCTAGTCATAAGAGGTGCTATGTGCTCTACCCTTCCCTCTAGTGTTCTTGCCCTCCCTCTGTCATAGAGTTTCTACTGGAAAACTGATGCGCATTCATCATTCCCTCACTGGAATGATGGAACCAATTTATTCTAGTGATTCTGTAGTTGTGCAGAATGAAGAAGAACAGTCCCAGCCAACCTATAATCTTGTGACTGGGATAATAAATAATTAATATTTCAAGCCGCTGAATTTGTTGTTTATTTTTGATGCAATATCTTTGTAATATAGCTAAGATACTAGTTGATACTGATGTGCAGTACATTTTGATAAACATTTGTTGATGAATGAAAACAGAGCCTTTGGGTTAAATGTAATATTAGTCAAAACATAATTATAAACCAAACAAAAATGTTGCAGTTCTTGTGAAATGGGCATGGTGAGAGTTGGCAGCCATGGAGTGGGTACTGCTTGGATCTCCTTCTAGAAAACCTGTTGGAGAATCATGGTTGACTGTGGGTCCACCATATTTGTACTGAGGCCATCTTTCTACCAGTCTAGTTACAGCCAATGAGTAAGCGCAGAGTGCATACTAGTGCTGTCCCATTCCTAAAAATGCAGAGTCCCTCTCTTTGGCAACTTTGGCTAAGTGATACTTCATAGGTGAGGTAAGACTTTCTCGCAGTTTTGCAGTTTGGCTCTTCCTATTCAATTCTTCTTTCCTCTCTCTTTTCACAGACCAGCATTGAGGTCTAAATATCTCCCCCTGCCTGCTCCTGCTATCTTCCCTTCATCCTTCATAGCTCCCGAAGAACATCTCTTTTATGTCTAAACTTGTCTTGAAATTTGATTCTCAGAGGACCAAAACTGACAAGGACCAAGTGCTTAGTCTATTTTAAGCTGCTCTAAAGTGATGTTCCCCCTGAGAGACACCTAATTGCTCATGAGAGCACAGTTGAAAATGACTGGACTTATGAGTAATATCCAAACTTCTCATTACAGCACATGTGATTCTTTAAATAATGCTCTCTACTTTATTTTCTGCTTCTTCTCCCTAGAAATGCTAGTCTCCACCAACTTGAAGTGTTACATATATCTATATGATCACTTTTAACAAGCAATGTGATGCTTATCACATAGAAATACTATCTGCCAATGAGATACTATCTCACACCAGTCAGAATGGCGATTATTAAAAAGTAAAAAAAAAGGTTGCTGGTGAGGATGTACAGTTACAGGAACACTTACACTATTGGTGGGAGTGTAAATTAGTTCAATCATCGTGAAAGACAGTGTGGCAACTCCTTAGTGACATAGAGGCAGAAATACTATTTGACTCAGCAATCCCATTACTGAGTATATACCCAAAGGAATAGAAATCATTCTATTATGAAGATACATGCATGCGTATGTTCACTGAAGCACTAGTCATGATAGCAAAGACATGGAATCAACCTAAATGTCCATCAGTGATAAACTAGATTTAAAAAATGTGGTACATAAACACCATGGAATACTACACAGTCACAAAAAGCAAGATCATGTCTGTTGCAGGAACATGGATGGAGTTGGAAGCCATTATACTTAGGAAACTAACACAGGAACAGAAAAACCAAACACGGTATATTCTCACTTAGAAGTGGGAGCTGAATGATGAAAACACATGGACACATGGGGGGAACAACACACACTAGGGTCTGTCAGAGTCAAGGTAGGGGGAGAGCATTAGGAAGAATAGCAAATGGATGCTGGGCTTAATACCTAGGTGATGGGATGATCTGTGAGCAAACTACCATGGCACATGTACCCCTGAATTTAAAATGAAAGTTGAAGAAAAAATAAAAGGAAATACTATCCCTAACAAAGTGTAAGCAATTTGGGACAATAACCATTTATTTTTTGCTGTTAATCACCAGACTAGTAATTATTCTAAAAATACATTTTAATAAATTTAAAAACAAAGCAGGGATTCTACAAAAAAATTATTGATTTAATCCAAACTTTTTCTCTACTTGCAGATCAAGCCACCAGCAAATGCACCATTAACCTGACCATTCAAGGCAGTTACCCCACATCTTGCAAAAATAGTATAATATGATTGCTGGCTACACTAACTAATGTATTGTCTTTACAATGATAATCAATAGTTTTAAAAGATATAATTTCCTGGTAGAACTCTATTTGTTTTGTTTTCCACAAATTTGGTGGTAATGATACAAAAGTAATTTGAACATTACTTTAGAAATGATATGTATATTATATATATATACACACACATAATATTTTTAGGAAAATTATAATTCTGCTCTTGCAGCTTACAGTTCAACTTTTCATTTTCCTTTACATACACAATAACAATGATATCCCAAAATATGGCATACAAAGTTGTCATTTTTTCTAGATTTCTGTACTATCATGGACTTAACTGGATCCAGTTAAATCTATGTAATAGTACAGAAATCTGTAGTATCGAACTGGAAAAATTTAGTAATCCTCTCCTCAATACCATAGTCCATAAATTTATTGAGTCCTCCATTTTTTAAGGTTTTACTTTTTTCTATTAAAATGACACATGGCCAGATGTAGTGGGTCACGCCTGTAATCCCAGCGCTTTAGGAGGTGAAGGCAGGAGAATGGCTTGAAACCAGGAATTCAAGATCAGCGTAAGCAACATCGTGAGACCCTATCTCTTAAAAAGTAAAAAAGACAGTTAGCCAGGCATGGTGGCACACACCTGGAGTTGTAGCTTCTCAGGAGGCTGAGATGGGAGAATCGCTTGAGCCCAAGAGTTCAAGGCTGTGGTGAGCTATGACTGGGCACTGTACTCCAGCCTAGGGGACAGAGAGAGACCTTGTATCAAATAAATAAATAAACTTTAAAAAAAATAAGAGACCATAGAAACAAACAAAACAAAATCCTAGGGGGAAAAAACAATATAAACACATATTTTTTATACTCTGAAGTGTACATAATTACTCTGAATCCCACAAGCCCAAGGAAATAAAATCATTATGAACACTTTGGTATATTTTATTTAAAATATAGATAGATAGTTGCATATAAATACAGACCCATAAATGCATATTGCAGCATATGTAACTTTAATATAATGGGATATATATACGTGTGTGTTTAATATACATACACAAAAATATGTTTTATTTCTAGGTTTCATCTTATGCATCTTAGAGGAGAAGGGGAATTAGGAACTAAATGTATTGGTGGGGATTTAAATCAAAAATTCTGTGTCAAATCTGTGGAGTTTGTGTCCATGAGATTCCCAAGTAAAAATACTGAGGAAGCAGTTTGTATGTATGTGGAGCTCAGGGGAGAAGTCAGTTATATGATGTTGTAATGCTACATTTAAGGTTTTATGTCAAACTTTCAAATGGTAGCTCGTTAGCTTCTTCCTGTGGTATCTGAAGTGATTTCAAGTCACTAATTTATTCAACAAATATATATTGCATTCTCTGGTAGCTAATACAAAGTGATACATAAAATAGTAAATATGTAGCCAATCAGAAGCTTATAATCTAGTACAAGAGATGATAAACAAGTAAGCAAAGAACACTGTAAACAAATATTCCAGATAGTAATGAAGAAAAAAATGTTGAAAAACAACGGTTTGTTTTGAGTTGGGGCATTTTAAATGGGTAGTCTGAGAAGATTCTTTCCGAGGAAGTAACTTAGATCCAAAGTCTAAAGAAAGAACTACATGTTTGATCCTATGATTGGGGGACCTGTCAGGCAGAGATGAACTTAAGAGTCAAGGTCCTCAGAACAACAAAGTTAATATTTAGGAAATGCAAAAAGGCCAATGAGGCCAAAGTATAATTAGCAGGACAAAATCCTGTGACATAAGGTTAGTATGATAGAAAAGGATGGGTCATATGGAGCCTTGCAGGCCTTAGTGCGGTGGTCAGATCTTATTAGATGTACAATTAGAGGACATTGGAGAGTTTTATGTGTTATACTTTCTGGCTGTTGGGTTGAAAGTAGAAAAGAGTGGTTCAAGTGACAGTAGAGAGACAAAGTAGATGACAGTAGAGAGACAAAGTAGAAGACTATAGCTATGCACCTTATAAGACGTGATGGTGCTTCTATTTTTGAAATATTTTGAATTTAAAAAAATCTGACTCACTTTGGATTTCCTATAGGAGTTATGGATGCAAAGATGTCAAAGATGACTCAGTCCTAGGTTTTGTCTTGAATACTCTGATGGCTGATGATGTCATTTACCGAGATGGGAAAACTGTGGAAGAAACAGGCAGTGAGACACATCAAAATAAGAAGTTTGGATGGAATCTTTTATGTGTGAGGTTCTATGGAATATAAAAGTAAAGATATGAATTGACAGGTAGATAGATGAATTCAGAGACCTTGGAGTTGTCAGCACTTTGATAAAATTCAAAGCCATGAATGAGACTATGCAAGATCATCTAGAGAAGCAGACCAAAAAAAGAAGAAGTCTAGGACAAAACTGAGAAACTGTGATATTTAGATCAAGTTCAAAAAGGAGGAGCCAGCACAGGAGACTGAAATTAATCAGACAGCAAGTAGCCTGGAAACTAGATGAATGGGGTATCCCTGATCCAAGAGAAATAAATTTTTCAGGAGTCATCACTGGGAGGAATGCTGCTGAGAGAGCTAGTAAAATGGGACAGAGAAGTGGTTATTAGAATAGTGAACTACATGTGGTCAGTGGAGTTGACAATAGCAATTTCTGTGGAGATGTGGGTTCAGACACTGACTTGCAGCAAGTGGAAGAAAAAACAAGCGAGGAAGAAGGAATACAGCCAGAGCAGATCATTTGTGCATGATGTCTAGTGGTTACTAAAGGCAAGAAAATTTTGGCAATAGATTTTCTTTGCTTTTTGGATGTGAGGTATATATATATATATATATATATATATATATATATATATATATATGAATAATTCTGGAGAGAAAGAGCCTTGATTACACAGGAATGAGAAGGGGTATCTTGTAGATGCCCTTGAAAAGATAAGGATATGTGGGATTCAGAAAACAAGTACAGGGTTTGTCTGGATCTTGCAATAGCTACAGTTTAACTCTTGTACTAGGAAGATAGAAAATACAGGAACAAATGCAAGTAGACATATAGATTCGCCGCTGTGGTGTTGGGAAGAATTTTTGCCTGATTATTTCTACTTCTCAATAGAGAATGAAGAGACATAATTAAGAATTGGACTGGGTGCAAAAGAAAGGGTGGCCGGTGATGATTGAGAAGAAATTAAAGTTACCAAAGAAAAGTCTCAAGATATGGGGAAGTAGAGTATAGGAAAAGAAAAATGGTAGGTTTTTTAAGGCAGTCTAGTGCATTTATTCATAAGTTTATTCAGGATTTAAAATTTGACTTTAATAAATCACTTTTTTGTCTTATTTACCTTTCTATGGTGTGAGTGTTTCTTTTGAATTTGTGTGAGTTTTTTATATATGAAGATATTATGCTCTGGAATGTTTCTTATAAATTTTTTTTTTCCATTTGGGAAGTTACCTCATACTTTTTCTCATAATTTTTGGCATAGAAAATATTTCATTCTATTTAGGTAGCATAGAGAATGTTTTATTTTATTTAGGTTATTAAAACTATGAGTGTTTTCTACTGTTTTATTTTCCAGGCTTCCATTGCAACTTCTATAAAAAGTTCAGGAAAATAAAGACTTTCAACATTATAAAATTTCAAATTATAAGTGATCATTTTCAACTGATGAATCTCACTGAGGATTTTCAATTGATAAATCTCATTGAGGAAGACCAGGCATCAAGAGGTAGAAGACTAACTCAGCAGGTGGTACAGCTTAGGCTAGAGAGCAAGTCTGCCCAACTCCTGAGCAGTTTGTGACATTCATGGTCCCAATCAATATCTCTTTTAATAGTATCTAATATTCCAAAGCTAGGGAACCTCGGATTTTACCTATGCATCATAGAGTACTAGTTACCACATGGAGATGATATAAATGGAAAGATATCTTGTTCTACAGGTAGTCTAGAGGATTAGAGTCTCTGGGCTGGTACCTCTTCCCTGGTACTGCTGGACTACAATTTTTGGGACTTCTGTACTTGGTTACTTTTTGTGTCTCGCAAAAGTGTCCTGTGGATTCTTTTTAAGTTAAATCTCAAACTGGACCAAAGATATTAGATGTTAGAATTCAAACATTACTAAAAATCTAAAGCATGTAAAGTGGGCTTACATGCTATAAATCTGATTTTAGTGTTTTGAGCTCTATTAAAGAAATTCTATGCAGTTTGTACTTTTGAATGGAATCTCCTCTATATTATAGGGTTTTCCTTCAGTTGCTAGTGCAGAGGGAAAAGAGGGAGGGGAGAATTTTTGAGAAGTTTTAGCATGTAAAAACTAGCATATAGAGGTTAGAATATGATCCTAGAAGCAAAAGAAGCACTTTTATTTATTTACACAATTTTCAAAGTAAGTACTGCCCTTCAAAACCTTCCTTGATGAAAACTATTCAAATACTAAGTACATTTTCTTTTTTTTTAATATTATTTTTTTTAATTTATTTCTTATTATTATTATACTTTAAGTTCTAGGGTACATGTGCATAACATGCAGGTTTGTTTGTAACTAAGTACATTTTCTAATTAACTAGTCACTGATCATCTTGTTTCAAATATCTTGAAACTAAATCTTTACGAGAACTGTTGAATCAAAGGTTATAAAGAAAATTTTTTGTACCCTTACTAAAATATGCACATCAAAAAGAAGATAAGGTCATTCTAATTGCCTAGATTGTTATATTCTACACAATGCTAATCAGAAAAGTTATGTTGCAGCTGTTAATCCAGTCAGGTATCACTTTCTCCACATGATGATATGAATGTCTAAACCTCCGTCCCACTATCAAAGAGCACATTAGCACTTTTGCAAATAATTAAAAACATTTTCAACTGAATAAAGGGAAGTTTTTAGCAGCTTGGGAAATTTTCACTAGTTTTTCTCTTTACACTGTGGTAATGATAATTCATCTCTTACCCATCAGTATCTTGAGGATGTTCAATATCATTCCTGTGGATTATCATGTACATTTTTAATTAAAATTCTCCTCAGAGAACTTTTTTTAAATAAACACAGCATAACTGTCTTAGTCCTTACCGATTTGAATAACAAGTTGTATATGCCTATCTGTGTGTTTGTATGCACAGATATATCTGTGTAATACCTAAAAACCTTTTGGCCTAGGTGGGGCTTGGTTCTCCGAGTCTGGCTAGTTTGTTTTCTCGGATGCCTGTATTTTGTTGAAAACAAGCATGCTCAGCTGATGAGGCAGTAGAAATGGCAGATTCTTTCTGCTAGGCATTTTTATTTTTTTCTGATTTTTCATCACAAGGGACCATTTTGACTTTCTAGCCTTGATACTGAATTGACCATTTTGAAAACTGTAGACTTCATTTACATAGAATTAGAGGTGATGGGTGCAGGAGTAACTGCTGCATTATAGAACGAGTTATACTAGGTAACATATACAACGGTGTGGTTATGATTAGCCTGGCAGTATAATTATATCCATGTCACTGTATTTCTTGGAGTATTGATGACTTTTTTTTAAAGCAGTTCTTTGTTGGCTGGATTTCCAGGAGTACCCACAAGATGTTTATAGTTTTGGACATTGCCAACAAAATGCAAGTAATGCCTCTCAGACATTCTGGTAATCAAAAATGTCCCTTTGTATTTCCAAATACTCCAAAGAGGAATAGGTAACACCCCAGGTTATGGACTACTAAATAAATGATTTCATAAAGGTCACACTAATAAAATTTTCCAAGTGTACGCTTGTTTTACTCTTAGATCTTGTTTTACACTAGATCTTCTAAAGCCCCTCCGAAAATGCTACTTTTTAGATACTACCTAAACTCTAGTACAGCTCTGCTCTGTAAGATATCACAAAGGGCAACATCAAAATTAGGTTTGTTTTTGTTCTCAGTTCTAGTTCCATCTTGGGTTCACTCTCTCCTGCCACAAACTTTGGATAAAAATGTAGAGTGATTTCTCTGACAGATAATACTTTGCCCCTTTTGTGTTTTCTTTTGGAGGCTCTCTATTTCTTCCACTCTATTTGCTGCTTTCCAACCTATGGTTTAAGGATCTAATCTCCAACACGTGAGAGATTCTGGGGTGAGTTGAATCACTGTTCACCTAGAGAAGAGATGAAAGATCATAAGCAATGTTTGTATACACCTGGGTTAGTAGAGTTACTAGACAGAGTGGAAGAAATATTCCAAAAAGAAAGCTAGGAGATCAAGGGGGATAAAAAAAGAACAGTAAAATGTTGCCAAATTAATAATACGTCACAAAATCAAGGGGAAAATAAAAATTTGAATCACTGGAACTGTATAACGGGTTGCATATTACCTATAAGGTAAATCAGAATCATCTGAAAACAAAAAGCAGCTTCTGGTTCACAAGCTGTTTCTACCCACTTCTGCTTTTTTCATGTGGGTGAAGGATTATATACTCTGTTGACTTGGGAAATTTTATAAGGAGGTAAATGCATCTAATTAGGTATCACAAAGCTCACATAAGATAAGATAAAAGGTAAGACAAGATAAGGTTGGTACAAAAGTAATTGCAGTTTTTGCATTGTTGAAATTTGCCTTTTGATATTAGAATAAGTTTTAAACAAATGTGGTTATGTTATACATCATTTTAATGCACATTTCTCGCTTTTTTTTGTGCTAATGACTTATTACTTGCTGTTCATTTTATATTTAGTTTAGACAATGGAAATGATGTCAGACAAAAAGCAAATTCAAGTGATTTTCTTTTTTTATTATTATTATTATACTTTAAGTTCTAGGGTACATGTGCATAACGTGCAGGTTTGTTACATATGTATACTTATGCCATATTGGTGTGCTGCACCCATCAACTCGTCAGCATCCATCAACTTGTCATTTACATCAGGTATAACTCCCAATGCAATCCCTCCCCGCTCCCTCTTCCCCATAATAGGGCCTAGTGTGTGATGTTCCCCTTCCTGAGTCCAAGTAATCTCATTGTTCAGTTCCCACCTATGAATGAGAACATACAGTGTTTGGTTTTCTGTTCTTGCGATAGTTTGCTGAGAATGATGGTTTCCAGCTGCATCCATGTCCTACAAAGGACACAAACTCATCCTTTTTTTATGGCTGCATAGTATTCCATGGTGTATACGTGCCACATTTTCTTAATCCAGTCTGTCAATAATGGACATTTGGGTTGATTCCAAGTCTTTGCTATTGTGAATAGTGCCGCAATGAACATGTGTGTGCATGTGTCTTTAGAGCAGCATGATTTATAATCTTTTGGCTATATACCCAGTAATGGGATGGCTGGGTCATATGGTACTTTTAGTTCTAGATCGTTGAGGAATCGCCATACTGTTTTCCATAATGGTTGAACTAGTTTACAATCCCACCAACAGTGTAAAAGTGTTCCTATTTCTCCACATCCTCTCCAGCACTTGTTCTTTCCTGACTTTTTAATGATTGCCATTCTAACTGGTGTGAGATGGTATCTCATTGTGGTTTTGATTTGCATTTCTCTGATGGCCAGTGATGACGAGCATTTTTCATGTGTCTGTTGGCTGTATGAACGTCTTCTTTTGAGAACTGTCTGTTCATATCCTTTGCCCACTTTTTGATGGGGTTGTTTGTTTTTTTCTTGTAAATTTGATTGAGTTATTTGTAGGTTCTGGATATTAGGCCTTTGTCAGATGAGTAGATTGCAAAAATTTTCTCCCATTTTGTAGGTTGTCTGTTCACTCTGATGGTAGTTTCTTTTGCTGTGCAGAAGCTCTTTAGTTTAATTAGATCCCATTTGTCAATTTTGGCTTTTGTTGCCGTTGCTTTTGGTGTTTCAGACATGAAATCCTTGCCCATGCCTATGTCCTGAATGGTATTACCTAGGTTTTCTTCTAGGGTTTTTATGGTATTAGGTCTAACATTTAAGTCTCGAATCCATCTTGAATTAATTTTCATATAAGGAGTAAGGAAAGGATCCAGTTTCAGCTTTCTACTTATGGCTAGCCAATTTTCCCAGCACCATTTATTAAATAGGGAATCCTTTCCCCATTTCTTGTTTCTCTCAGGTTTGTCAAAGATCAGATGGCTGTAGATGTGTGGTATTATTTCTGAGGGTTCTGTTCTGTTCCATTGGTCTATATCTCTGTTTTGGTACCAGTACCATGCTGTTTTGGTTACTGTAGCCTTGTAGCATAGTTTGAAGTCAGGTAGCAAGATGCCTCCAGCTTTGTTCTTTTGGCTTAGGATTGTCTTGGCAATGCGGGCTCTTTCTTGGTTCCGCATGAACTTTAAACCAGTTTTTTCCAATTCTGTGAAGAAATTCATTGGTAGCTTAATGAGGATGGCATTGAATCTATAAATTACCTTGAGCAGTATGGCCATTTTCATGATATTGATTCTTCCTATCCATGAACATGGAATATTCTTCCACTTGTTTGTGTCCTCTTTTATTTCACTGAGCAGTGGTTTGTAGTTCTCCTTGAAGAGGTCCTTTACATCCCTTGTAAGTTGGATTCCTAGGTATTTTATTCTCTTTGAAGCAATTGTGAATGGAAGTTCATTCATGATTTGACTTTCTGTTTGTCTGTTGTTGGTGTATAAGAATGCTTGTGATTTTTGCACATTAATTTTGTATCCTGAGACTTTGCTAAAGTTGCTTATCAGCTTAAGGAGATTTGGGGCTGAGATGATGGGGTTTTCTAAATATACAATCATGTCATCTGCAAAGAGGGACAATTTGACTTCTTCTTTTCCTAACTGAATACCCTTGATTTCTTTCTATTGCCTGATTGCCCTAGCAAGAAATTCCAACACTATGTTAAATAGGAGTGGTGAGAGAGGGCATCCCTGTCTTGTGCCAGTTTTCAAATGGAATGCTTCCAGTTTTTGCCCATTCAGTACGATATTGGCTGTGGGTTTGTCATAAATAGCTCTTCTTATTTTGAGATATGTTCCATCAATACCGAATTTATTGAGAGTTTTTAGCATGAAGGGCTGTTGAATTTTGTCAAAAGCCTTTTCTGCATCTATTGAGATAATCATGTGGTTTTTGTCTTTGGTTCTGTTTATATACTGGATTACATTTAATGATTTGCGTATGTTGGACCAGCCTTGCATCCCAGGGATGAAGCCCACTTGATCATGGTGGATAAGCTTTTTGATGTGCTGCTGGATCCGGTTTGCCATATTTTATTGAGGATTTTTGCATCGATATTCATCAGGGATATTGGTCTAAAATTCTCTTTTTTTATTGTGTCTCTGCCAGGGTTTGGTATCAGGATGATGTTGGCCTCATAAAATGAGTTAGGGAGGATTCCCTCTTTTTCTATTGATTGGAATAGTTTCAGAAGGAATGGTACCAGCTCTTCCTTGTACCTCTGGTAGAATTCAGCTGTGAATCCATCTGGTCCTGGACTTTTTTTCGTTGGTAGGCTATTAATTATTGCCTCAATTTCAGAGCCTGTTATTGGTCTATTCAGGGATTCAGCTTCTTCCTGGTTTAGTCTTGGGAGAGTGTAAGTGTCCAGGAAATTATCCATTTCTTCTAGATTTTCTAGTTTATTTGTGTAGAGGTGTTTATAGTATTCTCTGATGGTAGTTTGTATTTCTGTGGGGTTGGTGGTGATATCCGCTTCATCATTTTTTATTGCATCTATTTGATTCTTCTCTCTTTTCTTCTTTATTAGTCTTACTAGCAGTCTATCAATTTTGTTGATCTTTTCAAAAAACCAACTCCTGGATTCATTGATTTTTTGGAGGGTTTTTTGTGTCTCTATCTCCTTCAGTTCTGCTCTGATCTTAGTTATTTCTTGCCTTCTGCTAGCTTTTGGATATGTTTGCTCTTGCTTCTCTAGTTCTTTTAATTGTGATGTTAGAGTGTCATTTTTAGATCTTTCCAGCTTTCTTTTGTGGGCATTTAGTGCTATAAATTTCCCTCTACACACTGCTTTAAATGTGTCCCAGAGATTCTGGTATGTTGTCTCTTTGTTCTCATTGGTTTCAAAGAACATCTTTATTTTTGCCTTCATTTTGTTATGTACCCAGTAGTCATTCAGGAGCAGGTTGTTCAGTTTCCATGTAGTTGAGCGGTTTTGATTGAGTTTCTTAGTCCTGAGTTCTAGTTTGATTGCATTGTGGTCTAAGAGATGGTTTGTTATAATTTCTGTTCTTCTACATTTGCTGAGGAGTGCTTTACTTCCAATTATATGGTCAATTTTGGAATAAGTGTGATGTGGTGCTGAGAAGAATGTATATTCTGTTGATTTGGGGTGGAGAGTTCTGTAGATGTCTATTAGGTCTGCTTGGTGCAGAGATGAGTTCAATAATTGGATATCCTTCTTAACTTTCTGTCTCATTGATCTGTCTAATGTTGACAGTGGAGTGTTGAAGTCTTCCATTATTATTATATGAGAGTCTAAGTCTCTTTTTAAGTCTCTAAGGACTTGCTTTATGAATCTGGGTGCTCCTGTATTGGGTGCATATATATTTAGGATAGTTAGCTCTTCCTGTTGAATTGATCCCTTTACCATTATGTAATGTCCTTCTTTGTCTCTTTTGATCCTTGATGGTTTAAAGACTGTTTTATCAGAGACTAGGTTTGCAACCCTTGCTTTTATTTGTTCTCCATTTGCTTGGTAGATCTTCCTCCATCCCTTTATTTTGAGTCTATGTGTGTCTCTGCATGTGAGATGGGTCTCCTGAATACAGCAAACTGATGGGTCTTGACTCTTTATCCAGTGTGCCAGTCTGTGTCTTTTAATTGGAGCATTTAGTCCATTTACATTTAAGGTTAAGATTGTTATGTGTGAACTTGATCCTGTCATTATGATATTAACTGGTTATTTTGCTCGTTAGTTGATGCAGTTGCTTCCTAGCCTCGATGGTCTTTACATTTTGGCATGGTTTTGCAATGGCTGGTACCGGTTGTTCCTTTCCATGTTTAGTGCTTCCTTCAGGGTCTCTTGTAAGGCAGGCCTGGTGGTGACAAAATCTCTAAGCATTTGCTTATCTGTAAAGGATTTTATATCTCCTTCACTTATGAAACTTAGTTTCGCTGGATATGAAATTCTGGGTTGAAAATTCTTTTCTTGAAGAATGTTGAATATTGGCCCCCACTCTCTTCTGGCTTGGAGAGTTTCTGCCAAGAGATCTGCTGTTAGTCTGATGGGCTTCCCTTTGTGAGTAACCCAACCTTTCTCTCTGGCTGCCCTTAACAGTTTTTCCTTCATTTCAACTTTGGTGAATCTGACAATTATGTGTCTTGGAGTTGCTCTTCTTGAGGAGTATCTTTGTGGCGTTCTCTGTATTTCCTAAATTTGAATGTTGGTCTGCCTTACTAGGTTGGGGAAGTTCTCCTGGATGATATCCTGAAGAGTATTTTCCAACTTGGTTCCATTTTCCCCCTCACTTTCAGGTACCCCAGTCAGACATAGATTTGGTCTTTTTACATAATCCCATACTTCTTGCAGGCTTTGTTCATTTCTTTTTCCTCTTTTTTCTTTAGACTTCTCTTCTTGCTTCATTTCGTTCATTTGATCCTCAATCGCTGATACTCTTTCTTCCAGTTGATCCAGTTGGTTACTGAACCTTGTGCATTTGTCACGTATTTCTCGTGTCATGGTTTTTATCTCTGTCAGTTCGTTTATGGCCTTCTCTGCATTGATTATTCTAGTTATCCATTCTTCCACTCTTTTTTCAAGATTTTTAGTTTATTTGCACTGGGTACGTAATTCCTCCTTTAGCTCTGAGAAGTTTGATGGACTGATGCCTTCTCTTATCTCGTCAAAGTCATTCTCCGTCCAGCTTTGATCCATTGCTGGTGATGAGCTGCATTCCTTTGGAGGGGGAGATGTGCTCTTATTTTTTGAATTTCCATCTTTTCTGCCCTGCTATTTCCCTATCTTCGTGGTTTTATCTGCCTCTGGTGTTTGATGATGGAGACATACTGATGGGGTTTTGGTGTGGGTGTCCTTCCTGTTTGTTAGTTTTCCTTCTAACAGTCAGGACCCTCAGCTGTAGGTCTGTTGGAGATTGCTTGAGGTCCACTCCAAACCCTGTTTGCCTGGGTATCAGCAGCAGAGGCTGCGGAAGATAGAATATTGCTGAACAGCAAGTGTTCCTGTCTGGTTCTTGCTTTGGAAGCTTCATCTCAGGGGTGTACCCCACTGTGTGAAGTGTAGGGTGTCGGTCTGCCCCTAGTGGAAGATGTCTCCCAGTTAGGCTACTCAGGGGTCAGGGACTCACTTGAGCAGGCAGTCTGTCCATTCTCAGATCTCAACCTCTGTGCTGGGAGATCCACTGTTCTCTTCAAAGCTGTCAGACAGTGTCATTTGCATCTGCAGAGGTTTCTGTTGCTTTTTCTTGTTGTTGTTTAGCTGTGCCCTGTCTCCACAGGTGGAGTCTACAGAGACAGGCAGGACTCCTTGAGCTGCTGTGGGCTCCACCCAGTTCGAGCTTCCCAGGGGCTTTGTTTACCTACTTAAGCCTCAGCAATGGCAGGCGCCCCTCCCCCAGCCTCACTGCTGCCTTGCAGTTAGATCACAGACTGCTATACCAGAAATGAGGGAGGCTCTTTGGGCATGGGACCCTCCCGGCCAGGTGTGGGATATAATCTCCTGGTGTGCCGTTTGCTAAGACCCTTGGTAAAGCGCAGTATTGGGGTGAGAGTTACCTGATTTTCCAGGTGTTGTGTGTCTCAGTTCCCCTGGCTAGGAGAAGGGATTCCCTTCCCCTTTTCGCTTCCCAGGTGAGGCGATGCCTCGCCCTGCTTCAGCTCTCGCTGGTCAGGCTGCAGCAGCTGACCAGCACCGATTGTCCGGCACTACCTAGTGAGATGAACCCGGTACCTCAGTTGCAAATGCAGAAATCACCCATCTTCTGTGTTGCTCGCGCTGGGAGCTGGAGACTGGAGCTGTTCTTATTCGGCCATCTTGCTCCGCCCGCATGATTTTCTTATTCAATTTAAAAATGGGTTATAAAGCAGCATAGACAACTTTCTGTATCAACAACGCATTTGGCCCAGGAACTGCTAATGAACGTACAGTGGTAGTTAAAGAAGTTTTGCAAAGGAGACGAGAGCCTTGAAGATGAGGAGCGTAGTGACCAACCATTGGAAGTTAACAACCGCCAACTGAGAGCAATCATCGAAGCTGATCCTCTTACAAGCACACAAGAAAAGTTGCCGAAGAACTCAATGTCAACCATTCCAGGGTCGCTCAGCATTTGAAGCAAATGAAAAAGTGAAAAAGCTCAATAAGTGGGTGCTTTATGAGCTGAATGAAAATTTTAAAAATCATCATTTTGAAGTGTTGTCTTCTCTTATTCTATGCAACAACGATGGACCATGTCTTGATAGGATTGTGACGTGTGATGAAAGTGGGTTTTATATGACAACCAGTGATGACCAGCCTTGTGGTTGGACCGGGAAGAAGCTCCAAAGCACTTCCTAAATCCAATCTTGCACCAAAAAAAGGTCGTGGTCGCTGTTTGTTGATCTGCTGATGGTCTGATCCACTACAGCTTTCTGAATCCCAGTGAAACCATTACATCTGAGGACTATGCTCAGCAAGTCGATGAGATGCACCAAAAACTGCAATGCCTGCAACTGGCACTAGTCAACAGAGAGGACTACAGTAACCCAAACAGCATGGTACTGGTACCAAAACAGAGATATAGACCAATGGAACAGAACAGAGTCCTCAGAAATAATACCACACATCTACAGCCATCTGGTCTTTGACAAACCTGACAAAAACAAGAAATGGGGAAAGGATTCCCTGTTTAATAAATGGTGCTGGGAAAATTGCGTAGCTATAAGTAGAAAGCTGAAACTGGATCCTTTCCTTACTCCTTATATGAAAATTAATTCAAGATGGATTAGAGGCTTAATGTTAGACCTAATACCATAAAAACCCTAGAAGAAAACCTAGGTAATACCATTCAGGACATAGGCATGGGCAAGGACTTCATGTCTGAAACACCAAAAGCAACGGCAACAAAAGCCAAAATTGACAAATGGGATCTAATTAAACTAAAGAGCTTCTGCACAGCAAAAGAAACTACCATCAGAGTGAACAGGCAACCTACAAAATGGGAGAAAATTTTTGCAATCTACTCATCTGACAAAGTGCTAATATGCAGAACCTATAAAGAACTCAATCAAATTTACAAGAAAAAAACAAACAACCCCATCAAAAGTGGGCAAAGGATATGAACAGACACTTCTCAAAAGAAGACATTCATACAGCCAACAGACACATGAAAAAATGCTCATCATCACTTGCTATCAGAGAAATGCAAATCAAAACCATAAGATACCATCTCACACCAGTTAGAATGGCAATCATGAAAAAATCAGGAAAGAACAAGTGCTGGAGAAGATGTGGAGAAATAGGAACACGTTTACATTGTTGGTGGGACTGTAAACTAGTTCAACCATTGTGGAAAAGTGTGGCGATTCCTCAAGAATCTAGAACTAGAAATACTATTTTACCCAGCCATCCCATTATTGGGGATATACCCAAGGGATTATAAGTCATGCTGCTATAAAGATACATGCACATGTATGTTTATTGTGGCACTATTCACAATAGCAAAGACTTGGAATCAACCCAAATGTCCATCAGTGACAGACTGGATTAAGAAAACGTGGCACATATACACCATGGAATACTATGTAACCACAAAAAAGGATGAGTTTCATGTTCTTTGTAGGGACATGAATGCAGCTGGAAACCATCATTCTCAGCAAACTATCACAAGAACAGAAAACCAAATACATCATGTTCTCACTCATAGGTGGGAATTGAACAATGAGATCATTTGCACACAGGAAGGGGATCATCACACACCAGGTCCTATTGTGGGAAGGGAGCGGGGAGGGATAGCATTAGGGGATATACCTAATGTAATGACGAGTTAATGGGTGCAGCACACCAACATGGCACATGTATACATATGTAACAAACCTGCACGTTGTGCACATGTACCCTAGAACTTAAAGTATAGTAAAAAAAACAAAAAGGCCCAATTCTTCTCCATGACAACATCCAACCACACATCACACAACTGACGCTTCAAAAGTTGAGCGCATTGGGCCACCAAGTTTTGGCTCATCCTTCACATTCACCTGACTTCTCATCAACCAACTACCACTTCTTCAAGCATCTGTACAACTGTTTCCACGTAAAACACTTCCACAGCCAGGAGGATGCAGAAAATTCTTTCCAAGAGTTTGTCAAATCCTGAAGTATGGATTTTTATGCTACAGGAATAAGCAAACTTATTTCTCATTGGCAAAAATGTGTTGATCATAATGGTTCCTATTTTGATTAATAAAGATATGTTTGAACCTAGTCATAAGGATTTAAATTTCATGGTCCAAAACTGCAATTATTTTTGCACCAACCTAAGTACCTAAAGTATTCTTTACTTCCATAAAGCAGAACAAATGTGGGTTTCTTTAAGAAAAAAAAAAAAAAACACTATTAGAAAAAAATGTGAGTATAGCATTGATACATATACACACACACATGCACACATACACCCCTGTGTGAAAATCCAAGAACATGAAAAAAAATAATAATAATGATTTATAGACTACCTTCTCTATGCAAAGCACTTTGCTAGATAATGAACCTACAAAATCTCTAGTTCTCACTAAAACCCAGCAAGGCATTCACATTTTACACATGAGAAAACTGAAATTGAGAGAGTTTGAGTAAGTTGGATATTGCACATGTAATGTTTTGTATAGCCAGGATTCCAACCTAGTGTTTGTGATTTCAAATTTTACAGTTTTTAATATTTTTTCATTGCATATAAATTAGATTGAGAGGATTAAATGCAGCCTTGTTACTTTTGTGTGAGCGATTTATCCCAGTTAAAGAATACTGATAGTACTTTTTTCATATATTTCACAAAATTAGGAAAAGAGGAATGACCAAAAAATTGTGGAAGACTTTAATTCTATAGAAATTAGCCATGGATTTTAAAAATTATTGACTTGTGTTGATAACATTGGAACTCTCAAAAAGTACATAAAGATAAGGGGAGTAATGTGAACTTCATTTAAAAAAAAAAAGAACTAACTAGTGAAAAAAATGTAATAGCAACTTTGGAAGCAAGTAATCATGTAATTTTCAGTTTAAATTGATCTGTGACAGGGACATTTATTTCAGAACTTTTTGTATGTTTAAAAATAAAATTTGGAAACTACTAGAATGTTCCGTAGTATGGAAAGTTGAACAAATTGTGGTGCATGAAAATGCTGGAAAATTACATAGTCATTCAAAAGAAAGCCTTAGTTCTATGTCAATCGTCTGGGTCAGAGTCTGTGATTATAGTGAGAGAGAAAAGCAGAAGCAGAAATGAATACATGGTATGATCCCTTACACAGGTTAGATTTTCCAGGAAGCAGAATCTGAGATGAAGTTTAAGATCTTTATTTGGAAGTGTCTTGCAATTAACATTTATAAACAGGGGAGGAAAAAAGCAAAATTGGGCAGAGGGTGAAATTGAGTTGTGAAGCAAGCCTGATGAGAATCTTGGCTGACCCAGTGGGGAGGTCTAGAGCTAAAACGGCCATCAGAGTGTCCCTGCATCAGGTCCAAATGGCCAGTCAGTCACACTCTTAACTGGATTAGTCATTTGATGTGGGCTGCTTAGGAAATAGTGTGACCATGGGTGAGGCAGTTCTCTGAAGCTAGTAATCAGTGAAGGGACTAAGGCATCTATTGATAGCACCCCCACCGCCCAGCTTTTAGTCCTTCATTGAGGAGCAATCTGGGTGGTGCCTCTGTCCCTCACAATACCTAAAACAAAGTATACCAAAACCCAAAAGGTATAACCATATTTGTAAATGATTACATATGCATGGAGAAAAGTAGAATATAACCTTGATCATGGGGAAAGCAATTGGGCTGGAGGTAGTATAAGTAACCAAACAAAACAAAAGGGAAAGATATTAATAACAAGAATCCATAATATTTTATACCAGTAAACTTTAAAATGCATCAATATAATACTTAGAAGTATTAAGGAATAGTCATTCCAATAGTATTTATCTCTAAGTTGTGACTACCTTTCCATTATGTGTCTCTATGTTCTTTGAGTAAAAATAAACATGTATTGTTTAGATAATTTTAAAGATTATAAAACTATTAATTTTTATTTTTGAAACAGAGCCTCACTCTGTCATTCAGGCACTTGATCTCTGCTCGGTGCAACCTCCACCTTCTGGGTTCAAGCGATTATCCTGCTTCAGACTCATGAGTACCTGGAATTACAGGTGTCCGCTACCATGCTGAACTAATTTTTGTATTTTTAGTAGAGACAGGGTTTCACCATGTTACCCAGACTGGTCTCGAACTCCTGAGCTCAGGCAATCTATACCTCTTGACCTCCCAAAGTGTTAGGATTACAGGCATGAGCCACTGCACCCAGCCAAAACTAAAAATTAATCGCAAATGACAAGGTCACTTGATTAAAACAAAGCCTTAAGTTTTCAAAGAGCAGATTTCCAAAGGTTTAAATCATGTAGCAAGATGCTCTAAAAGACAAATGGTTTTCAGAGGCATCAGTGGTGACACCAGTCGTAATATCCAAAAGTTAATGTTAATAAGTTAAGCTTCTTTATGCAATATACATTTAGTCAAATGTTTCTTGAGTGTATTTAATGAGCCAGAATCTGTTGTAGGTGTAGAGTTACATCCGGATGGAAAGCAAAGAAAAATTCTCACCCTCATGGACCTCACATTCTACAGGAGGGAAAGAGAAAATAAACAATAAGAGCAATAAATGAGTTAAATACTATGGTAGGTTAAAAGTTGGTGAAGCCCAGTTTCTGAGAAATCAGGCTGTCAGACTCAGTGATTTGCATTCAGGAGTGTTTTGGAGGATGCTCTTGGAAAGAACAACTAAGCGAACAGTAGGAAATAGGTACAAGTAGCCCAAAATGATAGCTTGATGACTAAGTTTAATGACTAAGAGATGCTCATTGTGCCCCCTGTTGGAAGTTTTCTCACTCTAAGAATATGACAAGTAGGCTGATAGAATCTGCATTTGGATACTTTCAGACTACTTCTTGATTCAGGGCAGGAGTGTTAAGGTAGTGCTTATGAAAACTGAAAAGTATACTCTTGTCCATTCCGAGTGAATACAAATGGTATCTTGCCCTCCTTTTCTGAAGAGGTGGAAGAGAATACCCTGGCTAGATCACTTACTACATACCATGGATGGCAAGCATTGTTAACTGGTTCTAGTAGAAATAGCCTATCTAGCAAAGCAACTGCACCTGGGGTTTCCTTTTAATTGAGTTACAGTAAGCCATAAACCCAGGATCCATCTGGGTTTTCTAGAGAACTGTTTGGAAAATTAAATGAAAACATAATGCAAGTCACTAATCTTGAATCTATTATGTATTTAATAGTGGCAATAATTTGCTTACTCTCCCCTGGTTTCAATAGCAATTAATCCATGACCACTGTGAGGGGCAAGTTCCAGTGACTTTGACTTTTTGCTTTTCCCACCATGATAGCTCTTAGCCTGTGGCCAAAGAACAAATGTGGGGTATTTTCAAAACCTAATTATGTCTATTTCAATTGTTCATTCAGAAACCAAGTGAGTCTGCAAATCCAGTGGTCCCAGTGAGTCCACCATGAGCCACACCTGGGACTTGACTCCATTTAATAAGTACCGTCCTCTCCCAAGCAGGAGAGTGTTGCTGCTTTGGGCCTCCCAGGTATCTAGGTCAGCTTGGACCTTGTGTCTAGCAAATCTTGAAGTATGTTTTTCTTTCTCCCTTACTTCACTGTACAATTACCCAAGTAAATGGCAAGGTCCGATTGGGATGAACTGGGAGAATCATTACTGTGTACTTTCTGTGGTGTGGCAGGTTTCTTCCTTCTGAGGCAAAAGTCTAGCCTGCAAGCAGCAATTTCAAGGTCTGCAAAACTGGCTCAGCATTGGAATCTGGAAAAGGGATTGAAACATTTTATTTGGGTGACTTCCCTCAGCCTCCTCATCTTCCATCCTTTATTTTGGTTGTATACATTGTGCCTTTGTTGGCTGCACATATGTCTTACTGTACCTAGACATGCTGTATTCTGTTAACCACCTCTATAGCTCTCCGCAGGTTCTCTCTCCTGGCTGCCACTCTGATGTTGCTGCTCATTATAATAATTGCCCCAACTGGTGTCTGACAGTTCAGCACTGCCACCTGGTCTCTATTAATTAGGGATCCTATGAGTCCCATTGTTATCAGTGAGCCCAGTTATTAAGAGCATCTCTTACCCTCATCCCTGGCTGATAGAAGACAGCCACCACCGAGCTTCTCAGTAATGCCCATGCCCTTCTCACCAGCATATGCCTTTTTCCTTTGGTAAATGAAATTTCCTCTCATGGATCATAGTGGTCTGGTAGGTTTTCTGACCTAGTTAGTGTAACCACTCTAGCATGCCCACTTCTATGAGCCCTTTGATCCCTCTACATCTGTAAGATAAAGTAGTTCTGGCACTTCAACCTCACAGAGTGCAGTCCATTACTTTCTCTAAGCGTCTAGGAGTCATCCTAGTACCTTGTTTGCTCCACATCCCAGAGACCTTGCATAGGTTTTAAATCGTGTAACTTGTAGAGTGTTCTCACATCAATAAACTCTCTTTTATCCGGCATCCTCAGAATCCAGTCCCATGTATACTCTCGTGGATGCTGCCACTATACACTGGCTAGTTTTCCCTTCAGGTTACAATCCCTTTGCTACTTCAGCACTTCCCCTGATGGATTAGGTTATGACTTAACCCAGTTATTGGCTTACTGTTTGGGACATGGGGGATGGAGAGTGGTGGCATATCCTAAAGGGAGCACAACTGGTCTCCAAGGAAGACATCTCAAGCAAAGGTAGGCTAGCCTATTAATTAGCAAAGAGGAGTGTATCACTGTGACAGTCTCAAAGAGTTCAAGAGAATCTGGAGATTTAAAGTTTGGAAGTGCTTCAATCCAGATATCCGTATCCCAGTTTTCAAAGTTCTACTCTTTCCAAATCAGACACCTAATCTTGGCATGGCAGATCCTGGAGTTGAGGATTCCACTTTTTAAAGAGTGTGCTGCTCTTTAATTAAGTGTTGAATCTCTAGCTTTTGCTCTCCTCTGGCCACAGGAGACCCTTTTTATATTAGTTGTTAAAAACACTCACACTTTTCTTGCCATTCTCCAGGTATCATTGGCCTGAAGAAATAGCCATCTAATTCCAAATTTCTTAAAATTACTATTATCCCTGAAAAATTCAAACTCCTAGGACAGCTTACCTGCCAGTGAATTGCTCTTAATGCCTATCTGTTCCCAGTTCCACATCACTGAAAATTTTAATAATTTCACTGCAACCAAATATCTGGGCCTAACAATGTTCCATCTACCTCCATTGAAGGAGTTTTTATTGGCAGCTGACCAAAAAAAATCATGAACCTACAGACATCCCATTTTAGATTCTGCTTTCTAGGATCAGTTCTAGTACAAAAGTCATAGGTCAATTTCCAAAGAACTCTGATACCAAGAAAAGGTGTGTACACAAGGAGTATTGGATAGAGATCTCAGAAACAATTGTGAGGCATGAGAGGAGAAGAACTGGTCAGAAGCAGAAGCTGAACTGTGATGCAGTTGCAACAGAAGATTCAGCTGATCCTACAGGAAGTTCTAGAGTTTGGCTGGTCCATTATAGTTATTGCAACGTTAGGCATGGGGGACAGACAATCAAGTCTCTTGCAAAGGCTAATCATTGTATGCAGGCTGCCGCATAGGAGGGACATAACCTTCAGTGAGGCTGCTCTCTTAGTTCAGGGCAATTATTGGAGGGGAACTCAGTTTAGCTTTATAAGTCACCACCAGCAATAGGGGAATGAGTGACTCTCCCTGGGGAGTAAAGGAAAAATCTAGGCAGTGCAGCACATTTTAACTGAAATGTTGATAAAATCTATAGGGAAAAAATAATTATGTGTGGAAGATCACAATGCCTGAACTGGGGTGAGAAGAGGTGAAGTAGTGGGTTGGACTTTCAATAAAGAGTGGGAAAATGTAGGTCTTATTGAAAAACAACATTTGAGAAAAGACTTGAAGTTAGCCATGCTGAAACCTGAAGGAAAGAAATATGCTCCTGGAACAGGGAATAACCAATGTTAATCTCAAGAAATGAACCTGTTAAGTGTGTTGGAAAATTTGAAGATGGAAAAACCCTAAAATCACAAGTTGCAGAATTATGGTCACCATATAATAGTATTGCTACATATATGTAAAGAATATGTACAGAATCATGTACCCAACAAGAGAGAGAGAGAGAGTGTGTGAATATAAAAAGGCTTTCAAATCTACCTGTAACTTTTGTTTCACTTACTTTTCAAAATTCTGAAGAAATGGAAAAAAATTGATGTTTTAAAATATATGTAAAGATTATATGATATTAATTATATTATTCCCTATTATTTTTAATATACCTGTTATATTTCATAACAAAAAGGAGAAAAATCAATAGGGGTGCCAGAAACAGACATGAGCAGTATATATTATTAGATTAGTGAAATAAAATATCCTGACTGACCAAGAATTATTTATATATAGACAGTGCTGAGCATAGTGATAATTTGTGTAACTAAACTTCATCTTTTTATCATCAATTTTGGCCCTACTCTACCCTGTTCTTCTGACCTACCAGCCACATCCTGGCTTATATATATTTTCAAATACATTCTTTGTCAGATTTTTTAAAAGATAATATCAGATTATTATGGAACATAATTCATTTTATATTTATAAAACTTGAAAATATTAAAAAAAGTTGTGAAGATTAAATAGGGTATATTTTAAATGCCAAAATTACCACAGAAGAAATTTAAGAATTTGAACCCAAAGCCTATAGCTAACATATTGTGAATAAAGGGAGTTTTGATTCATCTCCTCGAAGTTCAGAAGTTCAGAACCAGAAAAGCATACCAAATGTCAACAGAGTTTAAAACACTGGAGAATCTCAGCTACACTTGAGGGAGTTATTTAATCTTATTTTCCTTATCTGGAAAATGGGGGTTGTTAAGTAAGGTATGCATCAAGTAAGGCTATTGTGAACATGAAGAGTTGGGTACAGATGGAATCTTTGCCCAAGAGCTCACTAAGCATTTGCTGTTACTGTTAGCAGCAGATCAACATATACTAATTCTCTCATCTTCATGAAGTTTGACCACACTCATAATGCCTATCATCTACTCTGCATAAATCCAAGAACACATTTCTTAGCATTCTGCACCTGAGCAGCTGAAAATCCACTGCAAAGGTATGCATTCATTTCTTTCATATTGAACTATCAATATTGCTTTCAACCAGCTTACCCTTCTTTTGTTTACTTAATTGAATTCAAGCCAACACATACTCATTGAGCATTTAATATGCTACATATATTATATTAAGTCCTAGACTTCCCTCCTTGCTTTCCAAAGCTAATGTTTCAGATATTTACCACTGATTTTATGCATTGAATCTGCCCTTACATTTACCAGATACTCCTCACCTCTTGCTTCAATGAAACAATAGAGGTAATCATAGGTAATCAGAATTGAATTCTGTTTTTCATCACTGCACCTCAAAATTTGCCTTTTTATTCCCTCATTTTCTCGTTGCTTCTTTAGCTTCCATTTTTGTTCCCTTTTTAGAGAGAGAGGAGAGAGAGAGATTTGTTCTGAGAAATTGTCTCTTGAGATCATGGAGGCTGAGAAGTCCCGTGATCTGCCATCTGTAAGCTGGAGGCCCAGGAAAGCTGGTGGTATAGTTCCAGTCCAGGCCCCAAAGTCTCAGAACTAGGGAAGCCAATGGTATAACTCCCAGTCCAAGTCCAGAAAACCAAGTAACAGAAGCATAGATGTCTGAGGGCAGGAGAAAGTGTATGTCCCAGGTCCCAGTTCAAGAAGAGAGAGAATTCTACCTTCTGCCGCTTTTTGTTCAATTCAGCAGTGGATTGGATGATGCCTTCTTGCACTGGTGAGGGCAATCTTTACTCAGCTTACTGATTCAAATGCGAATCTCTTCCAGAAACACCCTCAAAGTCACACCCAGATGTAATGTTTTACCAGCTATCTATTAGCTTAGTCATTCTGACACATAAAATTAACCATCACATAGATAAAGAGTAACAAGAATGACCCCAAGATTTCTGATCTGAGCAACTAGAATGATGGAGTTGCCATTACCTAAGAGTGCATTTTAGGGTAGTTAAGGGAGAGAGGTGTTTAATTGTAGATAATTTAAGCGGAATTTTAAAGTAGTTAGATATAAAAGTCCTGACTGGAGATTTACATTTTGGAGTGTCTAGGGCACAGATGAAATTTAAAGCCATGAGACTGGATAAGATCAGAAAGATAGTGAGTGTAAACAGATAAGAAAAAGTAGTCTAATGTCTAAACCCTGGGTCACTTCAGTGTTAGGAGGGTAGCAGGGTAGGAGATAAATCAGGGAACTGGTTTTCTAAAAGCCCTGGAAAGAGAACATCAAATGTTGCTGATGGGTAAAATAAGAGGAAGACTGAAGTTGATCTTTGAATTTAACAAGGTACAGTCACTGGAAACCTTGAAAAGAGATGGACTAATGTGAGTTTAATAGATAAAGGAAAAAAGCAAATTATGACATTGGTATATACCATTCTTTTAAAAAAATTAACTATCTAAGGAGTGAATGGGTGATTGGTAGAGGGAGAAAGTATGGTTTAAATTGTTTAAAAATGTATTCCAATGGTAATACTACAGTTGAGAGGAATAGTTTGATGATGACAAAGAGGGGAGAATTGCTGGAGTGAGACTCTATGTGTGGTCCAGTGAGAATGGGAGAGTGTGTCTTTGAAGAGAAACATGCAGAATGTATTCCAGTGGGAGGAAAGGAAGAATGTCTATATACAGATATTAGAAGGTAAGTAGACACGACAGCAGGAGCTCATGGAAACTGCTATTCTAGTAGTTTCTATGAACTCAGTGAAGGAGAAACTTGCATAAAGAACAGGGAGATGGTATTAGAGGTTTGAGAAAAGAAGATATAAAACAGAAAGAAAAAGGAAGAGTAAATGTAATATAATTGCTCTGCAACATTAAAGGCCCACTTGAGTAACTACCATGAAGCTAACATGAGACTTAGATTTGTAAATATTTTTCCAGCCATATGTAGCTATTCAGGGAAGGGAATGGAGCAGGCATTCCTTTACTGTGTTTACTTTGGTTAAACACAGCTTACAAATCCCAAAGTAAGGGTTTAGCCAAGAGATAGCTAAATAAATTGAGGTTTAGGAAAGAGAGTGTTCAAAATGATTGATCATGGAAAATTTAGAGTGTTTGAAAGGGAGTGTTTATAATGATTGACCAAGCTGAGTATGTAGGGAAACAGAGGCATGGGAAGATGACGGTAACAGTGGCAGGATCAATGGATTGTAGGTTCAGTGGGAGAGACCACTGAAGGATATTTGAGAGCCAATGATTTGAGGAAGTGATCCAGAAATACAGGAAGCGATGAGTAGACAGTGGTTCCAGAGTGTGACCACAGAGTTTAGTGACAGAAGGGAGGTGGGAGAAAAAAATAATCGAAGGGAGGTGATCAAGGAGGCAAGAGGACTCGAAGAATTGTATGGCTAAATACTGAAAATACTCAGAATCAAGGAAAGAGTTGTGGTGGTGTGAACCAAGAGTTACAGCTAAAGTTTTCATGGATTGAAGAAAGCCCTTCAGTCCTTTAGATGATTTAAACAAGAAACAGAAGTAGGGAGCGTAGTCTTATGACATTACTGTTACAGCAGTGGAGAACAGAGTTTGAATAGCATGGAACAGTCTGGAAATGACAATGACGAGCAAGAAGGAACCTTCCCCAGGATCACAATTTGACAGCACTACAGGCCATGCAAGTGCTTCCCAAAGAACCACATTTCAACAAGAGCAAGATGAAGGGGATTTTCAGAGAAGCTATTGAGAACACAGGGGGCTTTGCTGATGGCAGACACTCAGTCTCAAAAACCAACAATGTCAGGAGATGGCTATTAGAAGGTGGATATACAGAGCTATATATAGAAACTGGAATGTGAAAAATCAACAATGCTCTGGGAAGCCAGGGTTTATGGCTGTGACTGATACGACAGTAATAGAGTGTATAAAGAGATGAGTCCTAATGGTCTTTGGCCAGTAGTGGAGGAGGTAAGTGTTGGGGAGTATGCAAAGGTTAGAATTTATGGGATTCTCTTCTCCCATAAATCATCCTGATGGCAGTATGAAGACCAGAAAAGGGATGATCTTGACTGCACATTTATCCATGTAACCACTAGGTCTTTGAAACTGTTTACTGACAAGTTTTTCTTATTGCCACATTTATTGGTTTCAATCAGGGGCAAGCTCAAATATGTAGCAAAAGCCTCTAGTTTTTCAGGTTTTCCACGTAAAATAAATAATAATTTCCCATAAAATAAATCACGAAATAACCATAGTTTAGGCACACAAATGAGCAGAAGCCAATTTTGGCATTGTACTCCAAGCAGCAGTAGAAATAGGAGTTTCCCATCTCTTCCCAAACCAACTAGTGGTTAAAAACTGCTCTGAGCACAACTCTAGAATTGCCCCTAGAAACTTCTTTCAAGCCTTTGTAGACCTTTCAGCATCAATGGTTCACTCACTTTAGGAATATCCTTTCTTTCGAGAATTTTTGTTTTTTGGTTAACATCTCCCTTCCAGATGACTTTTTGTGAATCACCCTTCTTGTCCTCTGAAGTTCGTCTTTCCTTCAAACAAACTGTAGGTTTTCCTCAAATTGTCTGCATTGTCTCCCTCCTCTTCCATCCTCTTGCTGGGATCTTTATCTAAAATGCTGCTAAGCGACAAAATGTCTCACCTCCTTTAAATCATCTTCTCCAATGTAAGTCAGAAGGATACTTTAAAACAAAAATAAACAAAAACACACAAGTGAGTACAGATATGTTGAAATAAACAACATATATTGGCCTCTTTTTACTCCTAAGCAAGTCTTTTTCCTCAGCATAACCTTAAAGGCTGTATGCAATTTAACAGTATTCTTCTTTCTGGGTCTCATTTCCCATCACTTGTCTCTTCTTGATGTCTCATTACTGCAGCCACAATCAACAACATACCATTTCTGGGCTCTGCTATGCACTTGTGTTTCCCCAGCTTTTGCTTACACCCTGTCCTTTATGCCAAATATTCTTTCTCCCCTTCTCCAGTTGTTAGTCATGCCACTTCAAAGACTTCTCTTGTGAGGTTTTCCTCTGGAGCATCCCAGACCTCCAAATTATCCAGGCTTTCCTCATTGCTTTTATTACACTATATTGATACTTACAATACAGAGATTTTTAGGGTCTGGTTTTTATTACACTCTGCTTACTTAAATTCTTCTTTTTATAGAAGAGGTGAGATAATTATAATATTAGACCTGTCTTTGTGTGTTTCCTGTCTGAGTACCCTCTATTAAATTGTTAGTTTTTCAAGGAAGTTTCTCATTTCTTCAGTACTTGCCATTATGCCATGCACATAACGTGTTCAAAAAATATTTATTCAATTAAAATGTGATAGAGAATAATCTAGGCTGGAAAGAAAGAGTAAATGGCTATTAGTTGAATTAAGACATGGCAGTAGAATATAAGTTCCATAAGGATAGGGATTTTAACATGTTTTGTCTTTTAAGAATGCTATAAAAATATATTGAATATAAAAGATTAATTTAGGAGATTTCATACTTAATATTTAACACTTAATCTTGAGCAACATACAGGTATTACATGAATAGTGGGGTTGGCTACCTCCCAATTAAAATGCACTTTTGAATAAAATGGCGGCTATTTTTCTCACAGTCAACGTTTAAAAAAATCAGAACAGACATAAAGGAGAAAAATGTTTTCCCAAGTATAATACTAGAAAAAATAGCCATTCTTTCTGTTACAGAACTTTAAATTTTAAAGAATGCCTATGTTCCTTAATTCTATTCAATTTTTAAAATCAATCACTCTCGTGCTGAATATTTTTAAATGAATATGACACTTTGCATGGATCCCATAAATAAACAAAACGTGCACAGCTTTGTTTATGTTAGGAACCTTCTGCTAAGTGTTGCTTCTATTTATTTACTTTTAAATTATGCCAGATTTTTGCAAATTTGAGTCAGTTTGGGGATCAACTTGAAATTTTAAGGACTGGCTATTTACTTTGCTTCTGATTACTTGCAAATATGTTAAGGTAATAGTTTTAACGGCCAGTAGAAGGTATAAGAGGAAAATATTCAAGATATACTTAATTATGGAAATAGATGTACCTTGCCATTTTTAAATTGTTTCTCTTAATTTCTTTTAACTTCCTCATTCTCTTTGCTTTCTCCTCACATCCTATAGCCCTATACCTTATAGATCAAGTTCAGATACTCCCTGATTTATGTAACACAGTATAAAATGTCTGCAATGATGAACATGAGATAAGTTTCAATAAAGATAGGTCAGTAAATCAAAACTTTGCTGGGAAAGCCATGCTGCTAAAAATAAATCTTGCTTATAGGCATTCATAGCTGAAATTATAATTCACTAATTAACCCATAATAAAGAGCTGGCATCCATAAACTGACCTTCTCTTGTTATATGTAATCTGACATGCTTCATGTGATTTAGGGCTGGTTAGTTTTTCTAAGACAATAGAAATCAAGTGATAATAGACTTATATAAGACAACAGACACTGATACTGGTCTCACCAACAACCATCCAATTCCCTATCTTCTTCTACCTTCTTAACCAAATCATGGCTATGTTCAGGAATTTCCTATCCTTCACACTGTCTCGTGTTTCAGAATGATTCCACCTCTAGTTCCAGGGCCGGTAGATACTTATTAGGAATAAGACAATCTCATTCTGTTTGAAAATGGTTGGTTTATGTGTCGTCACATAACCCAATTTTGGGTAATTGGATCTTAGCGGAAGTCAGTGGTGGTGCTTCTAGGAAAGTTCCTCTCTCTAAACACACAAACACATAAAAAAAAAAAAAGAAAGTCCTTTTCTTTTCCCGAATGATTTTTAATGTGTGGAATATGATGTTGGAGCAGTAACTGTGAGGGAACTACTTGAAAGAAAAAATAAGATAATGGGAATAATGAACAAAGAGATGGAAGAAACCTATATTAAGTGTGACATCTATAAGCCACACAGGTTGTTCCTTGCCTGGAGTCTGCCCTACAAGAGACCTCATCATTTAAGCCAGCCAGTTTGAGTAATTTTCTCTTACATGTACTCAGAATTCTCAAAACCTTCTTTCTATGTATTCTTTATTAAAGAATAAAGTTATTTTGTTTTCTCTAACGAATGAATATACCTGTCTGATTTCCTCTGCAAGGAGATTAGCATGCAGTAAAATATCTAGAGGCTAGCTTTTTTTGGACATTGTTCAAATGTTGGACTCTTGATACTTGGTAAAGAAAGGTATGTAAATCAATCAGTGTTCCCATTAGGTAACAGAGTTATTTCTTTTTCACTAATATAAAGTAGCCAAGAATTACAGGAATAGGATATCTTTTAAAATAGAAACATTTTAAAGGAAATGCCATCATATCATCATGCATTTTAAAAGAGCCAAGTAACAAATAGGTAAAAACGACTGCTCTTTCAAGCAGTCCTACCACTATAAAATGTTAGCAGATAACAGAAAGGAACTGGGGTCTGAACAGTGTCGCCCTCTTTTTAAAGAGTAGTTGTTCCCAAAGAAAGAAATACAATGTTATTACGACTATCCAATTCACATTACTAGTCATTTTGTTGATATTCAATGAAATATAACTCCTGATTCAGTGGTAATGAGTTCATACAATTGAAAATTTCACATTATTTACATTCTATTTGAAAATTAGTTCATATTGGAATATATTTTAGGTGAAATCGGTTCACAAAAAAGGGATACAGATAAAATTGAATATGATTTTAACATTAATCTAAATATAATCTTGTGGGATATAATTTCAAATTATAATTAACTTTTTAATATAAATAAAGGTGGCTGCAATGTTCATTGCTTTACTTAACTGACCTATAATGGGGATACTGATAAGGCCATTTCTAGCCCCTAGAATGCCTTTTTGCAAATTAGACCCACCAGAACATGGCTTGGCAAGCAGAGCAATGGGCTGGATTCCAGCTCCTACTTGCCCATTTGGCCAGGCATTGTTGTGCAGTGAACAGCTAGCACAAGTGTACTTAGTTGCCTTAAGTTACAAATTCCAATGCTTAGGTGGGCAAGTGTTAGACAGCAGGGAATGCTAAAAGTGCCAGCAAACTAGAGACTCCATCACTAATAATAGCTACAGCTACTATTTCCAGGATGGAATGCAGACACAATACTTACAGAACTTCCAACTTTCAATAAAAAACTGGAAGTCTAATTCAGTTTGCTTTAACACCATGGATACAAACACAAGGTGTTTGAGAATCAAATTCAGATTATTAACTGGCAGTTTCTAACTGGAATTAAAGGAAGTATGTAGCCACAGCTACTTGCTCAGATACTACTGTTAATCCCAATCCAGTTAGATTCAGAAATGTTGAGCTCCTGGAGGTGATAGTGCAATCTAACAAAAGTGGGACAGAGGCTATGTTTTACATCCAAAGTAAGTCTCAAGTAGCAAAGACCATAGACGTAGATATGGAGGGGACAGAAAAAAGAAGCAATAAATGTTAAATTAACTCTGAAGGAAAAAGAAAAGAAGTGTGTAAAATTAAGTACTATGTAGGGAGAACATAGTTGTGATTTTCAGGTAGTTTGCTTTTTATAGTACTGTTCTACTAAATAGCTCCAACACTTTGCTAACATTAATTAAACCTCACGAACCCTGTGAGATAGGTAATTACTATAATTAAACTGATATTCCAGATCGGTAAAATGAGAGGTAGAATGCCTAAGGTCATAATGATTGTATGACCCAGGTTGGCAGAAAAACTACGTGTTCTTACATCATGTTACTCCCCTTCTAGGGGGGTAACTCTCTCTCTCTCTCTTTGCTCTCTTCCTGTTTTGATTAGGAAGATATAATGATAGGATAAATAAACTTGGTCACTGAGAAGTTAAACTGCAAGTTGATCAGTGAAGTTCAAAGACAAACTAGAAAAATGCCTAAATAAATGATCTGTATTCCATAAATAACATATATAATGTGCAAATTCCATTTCAATTAATTGCATTTATTTTTAAAATTTCCATTCAAATTGCTGGTTTAGCTAAATGCATCAGTAAATCAAGAAATCAATGCACGTAAAGCATTCCCCATACTACACAACAGCATATAAAAGACTGTCATTATTTTGGAAAGAGAACACAACAGACAGACAGAAGGAACTCTTCTTGTTGCTATAACTACGGCATAACAAAGGTCAGCACTGGGAAGGAAAAAAACCTTTCTGGACTGAACATTAACAACTCAGGGATATTGTCTTGAATTCTTCCTCTCCACAAAGAAAAATAGAATTCTTTTTTAAAAAAGGGAGTTAATTGAAGATAAACTAAATGGAAACACACTTTAAAAAAACAAGCATGAAGAGTGGCTTTGATTTCAAATAAAATATTGAGACTAATATTAAGAAACCTGTACTTTTGCAAATGCAGATATCTAGGTTACACTGGAAGTCTAAAATCTCCAGGGAAAAAAATATAATTTTTGTGTTCACAACCATTTTGTAAACATTTCTTTATTCTACTTAAAGATGGCAAATTCAAAAAGGGTGACATTATAGAATAGGAAATGGTTTAAGACAGATTTAATTTTGGAGTTTCACAGAGCTTAACAATATGACTTTTATAAACCTAATTTTATGTCTTCACAAGGTACATTCTTGAAGTAACTCTGTTATTAAAAATTGAAGATTATTTTTTCTAACTGGGTAAGTCCTGTCTAGCAATTTGAAGATTCAGAGGCCTCTTAATAAAATGTCCAGTGCCTGAATGTAAGCTTGCCTTAAATAAAAGGTCCACTTCTTCCTGTTGAGAGGAGTATTAATAGAACATTGGTTACCTAAGTTATTGAATTTGGAGTTTTGATAGAGAATAGGAAGAATTGAGATAGGGGACTATGTTATTGACTTCCAGTGTCCTGTGTGCAGAAGAGAATGGGCGAGAGCAGAAGGAAGTGACACCATCACATTCTGGACTGCTGTCAGGGGAACACGGACTATTGGCACACTGAGCACTGTGGACAAAGTGTTTCCTGGTTAGCTCTTAACTACAAATTTCACCACAGGATTGCCTCACTTTGTATTACTTTACCATTACTTAGCTATCTGAAGAGATTTATGTTCCAGAAGGCACGCAGGTAGTTCTGTGATTAAGGAGAATTTTGCTGGGACAAAGGCCAGCACGGGATGCTTTGATTCTGTCAGGCAAAGGAAAAGGGAGACCCCAAAGAACAGCTTGGGGCCCACGTTACAAATCTGTGTTTAGATTTGTTAGTGCCTGGAAGCTATTTACCATCACTTGATGTTTTGTAGCAAAAGTGATCCATTGTTTCCTTCATGAGTAACTACTTTGACAAAATCTGGAATGTTATTGTTTATATTTTCTAATAATCCAATGAACAAAGGATAACAAATATTTATGGGAAAGTACAAGGAAAACAGCAGCTAATAAAAATCAAGCTATGTCAGTGAGCCTATGGAAGAAAAAACATTCTTCTGGAGTTTTCCCTTTCTAGCCTATCATTGAAAGTTTGGATTTCTGTGTTTGGGGATAGCACTTTCCATGGAGTATCAGAGCTATAGTTTTATAGAAATGGAATTTATATGATGAGAAAAAATATCATGAGTAAATTAAAATGGGGCTATACCAGATTTGGTCTGGCAAAGAACAATTCTAAAAATTAATGCCCAGAATAATACTTGATACATATTTGTCTAGTGTCCAAACTGTATATGAAAATATGTGAATATGTGGTACTTGATTAGCTTAGTTGATTTGAATATGATGTTAATGAGGCCATCGTAATGGGTTTAACCCTGTGAACCCATTATTTTCATTATCCTCAATTGTCACAGTTTTTATCCTTAACAGTGGCCAGCCATTCCATAAGTACCTCCTATTAGTCTTTAGAAAGACAAGGTAAGAGAGTAAAGATAGCTGGAAAAACAGCTCAAAGCACGTGACCTACTGTGTTGGCAGGTTAAAAGTACCAGCTTTGAATATGAAGGTCAGCATTGTGATAACAATGTATCAATATTTAATTAGAAGTGAAAGAAAACAACAGGTGTGCAGAATATTGATTTTAAGAAGTAGCTTCATCAAATCCCAATCGTTAAGACACCAAGACAACTTCCCAAAACGTTCTGAAAATGTTAAATCAAGGGATTTAAAAATATTATTTCATTATGCTATAATAATTTTTTATATGCAAAAAATTTCTTTTATGGAAATAATAGTACTTCAGTTTAGCTCACAGTTCATTATTAATTAAAGATTTTCTCCCCCTCTGGTCATAAGGCAAATGAAGTTTTCTGAGCTAAGTGGATCTGCTGGGATAGTGGGTTCTTAGAAGGAATAATAGTAGATTAGATTCAAAAGATGGAACCAGTTGGAGAAGGGCTTCATGAAATTAATTTTATAAATTTTGCACTTTTATCCTATAGGCAATGGGGAATTTACTTCCATACATCTCATGTATACTATATTATTTCAATATGCATGACCCAGAATGTTTGGAACCTGCCATGTGGTAGGCATAGTAGGTATGAGGTGGGACACAAAGCTGAATAAGACACAATTCCCAATATCAACCAACTCAAAATCTGGTAAAGGAGCCAGGTAAATAAAAATCCTAGGTAGATCTTTGGCCAGTCAAAAGAGTTAAAGAAATTATTCCCTAGTTGTTTTAAGGGAATATTCCTTCCATAATGAGTGTGATTATTTACTATATTCATAGTGAATTACTGTGGCAAAAGAGGTGGTTCGCAGAGCCCATGAACATGAGTTGAGATGTGAGTCCTTGGATATTAGGTAAGAAAGCTCCACACACCTTTTCTGACCTTCATGTTGTGTATTTTCTTATGACTAATAGTAAACATCTCATTAGCGGGAGGTTAAAAATTACCTCTTGGTTTGAAAACACCAGCAGACAAGTTGCATGTTCCCAAGATTTATCTCAGTTAGTTTATTTTTTATTTATGCTTTTTCCTCTGATTGTGTTACTTCTGCTGTCTTTTTTCTTCAGTAAATTCTTGTTTGAATATTCTAACCATGCCTTGGCTATCCTACAAGTATTTAAGAAAGCTTAGTTCTTTCACAGTTGCCAAACTTTCTCTAAAGTCATTAAGACTGTTTTCAGTGGTAATCAGCAAAATAACTTCCAGGGAGCAGAGGAATTTCAAGGTCACATTCAGGGCTGTGTGGTCTACTTAATCCCTTCATCAGATTATTCACCTTCTGTGTTACTCTATGTGGAAGACAGCCAGCTGTCCCTCAGAATTGTTTCTCTACCCCATAGGAATAAAGCTGCATCTTGGAGTTGGCTGCCCAGTAATCTTTGCAGCTAGGTGTGGCATGTAATGAGTTTTTGACAATTGCATGTGAGCCACAGTGCTATGTTCCACTTCAAGACCAAGACCTTTAAGAAGCCATCATAGCTCCTTCATGTCCTTCTGCCAGCTTCATGCAGTTGATGAGCTGTCCTTTGGAGATGAAAAACGTCCCAAGATAAAAGGAATCTTAATCTATGGATCACTCATAGAGAAGAATGGTGTCTGACCTGAAATTCCCACCCTGGACTGTTCCATGAGAAAACATATACTTCTGTGGATTTTGCATTGCTAAATTTTGAGGTCTATTTATTTCAACAGAATATGCTACCTTTTTGAAGATTCTGGATAATGATGAGGATATTGATAATGATTATGATGGAAAGTAGCAGTATTTTAAAGATATTTCAGAGCAGAACAAAAAATGTATGCCGAGTGGGGATACTTTTTTCGGGTGATGCTCAAGATGGGCTTTTAAAAAATTCCCATCAGGTTATCTATGAAAGCTTTGAACTCTCTCCTAGTTAAGATTTTTAAAAAATCATAAATCAGGGTAAAGGCACAAACCACTTCCAGGTAATTGGAAGCTGTCATGGGCATTTTGCAGAGAAAACAACTTCACTTTTTGGTGTTTCACACAAAAATGTGGACTTAGAGAGAGTTATCGGAGAACTGAGTGTTCTCAGGTATTATTATTAAAACCCTGATATGTCATTTTAAAGAAGACAGACATAGACTAGTGAGAGGCATGGTGCATATACGTGTCTACACTAGTATACAAAATTAATGGATATGAGATGAGAAAAAATATTTCCCCTGATCATATTTGGCTAAGTATGCAATCAATTCCCTAGTGGAAAGGCAATAGAATGCTATATCAAAGCCATGAGGTATATTGTTTATAATTTATTTTATAAGTTTAATTGATGCCATATCAACTAGGGGCCTACAATCATAATTAAATCTGAGGTTCTAGTATCAAGAGAAGGTTTATTGATTGATTAATTATTGATAGTGAGAATAGGGTAGAGGTTATAAACATAAGGCTTTGGAATAGACTGGATTGGGTACAAATTTCAAACTTTTTACATACTAACTTTATGACTTAATCCAGGTTACCTAATTTCTCTGGGCCCCAATTTCCTTGTTTGTAAAATGGAAATAATAGCCACTTCACAGGATTATTGCAAGGACAAAATAGAATATCTGCAAATTACTTAGCACAGGATCTGACACTCATGGATCATTAATAGGGGCTATTATTATTAATTATTAAGACCAAACATTCTATAGTTTTCCTTTATCAGCTGGAAAGTAAAATTCATTGGAATTTAGAACATATTTTCTCTCATGTGTTTAAGATTTCATTTTGAAAGTAAGCTTAAAGAGTCTCAAAAAGGAAAGCATGAGAAAAGGAATTTCCAGAAAAGAAAATTTGGCAAAAGAAAGCATGATGTCTTTATTTGATTAAAAACATTGCTTATTTATAAACTTCAAAATTTCTAACATTGGACTGATATTTTAAATATTGTGAAAAGATGTTTAAGAATCTATCATTTTTCTAGCATGTTTTCACTCATTAAAAAGTGACTATATTTTCCTGATAAACTTCCTATGAAGCTTAGCTAAAACAACAAAAAAAAATCAAACGGAAAATTTCCTTTTTTGTTTTTATAAGGCATTAGCACAAGTATAAAAATATCTTATTAACTTGAATAATTAATAGCCATCCAGTTATTTTGTCTATGTCAAATAACCAGTAATAATCAAACAGCTTACGCTTTAAAAAATTACAAAACATGTATATTAATAAATGAGTCACAAAATAAGGCATTAGCACAAGTATAAAAATATCTTATTAACTTGAATAATTAATAGCCATCCAGTTATTTTGTCTATGTCAAATAACTAGTAATAATCAAACAGCTTATGCTTTAAAAAATTACAAAACATGTATATTAATCAATGAGTCACAAAATACACCTGTTTCCTATTGCAATAGTAGCCCACTCTTGAAATAACACCTTCATTTAGGCATACACACACCACAGTTTTAAACTTGCTATCAACAATTTATCCTCCATAGTTGGTAATGTCTTGATATGGTCAAAGTCTATCTTTTGAAATTCAAATACAAAATGGTTTAAAATGTCTTTTCAGCATTTTTTTCTTATTAAAGAAAACATTATATTTTCCTCGCTTATCTGAAAAATTAATATTGCATTACTATAAACACTTTTAATTTTAATACAAAACTTTCACTCTGCTTGATAACACCAATTTAAATAATCTTAAGTTTTTTTCTTTCCTACTCTATAACTTACCTTAGCCACTGTTTTTCTTTTAGAAAAAAATTGTTCAAAAGTATTCATAATTCTGTATCTTATTTTTATAACTATTTCCACTAGAGTATACTTTAATAGTAGGATAGCATGTGTCCACAAATATTTTATTTGAGGCAGCAGTGAAGAGGTTAATTTACAGCTGCATTTATGAACGAGCTTTATTTGTATTTGACCTGCGGTAAAATATTTATATTTCAATTCATAAACTATGTTTTCCCAAGTGGCAAGAAGTGAAATGTTAATCACTTACTATTCTAAAATAGACTGAAATACAAAAGTTTTTGTTTAAGTAAAGTTTGAAATTAAAAAATAGGGCAGTGAGTTAAAAATCTGATTTATTCTTTGTAACTACCAGATGGAATAGTAAAAGAGGAGTTTGGGAGGAGAGAGAGAAGAGAAGAGTAGAGGAGAAGAGAGACAGAGATTGAGATGGATTTTGAGATTGGCCAAGCATCATATCACCGATTTTTTACATTCTGGAATAATAGTATTTCTAGTATTTCGAGGGTCTGAAGAACCACACCAGTCCGTTTTCCCTTACTTTAAAGATCTAAATGGTATTTTTTTTTTTAAGTCTTCCTGGGTACACTAGGAAATTTATTTAAAACCACGCCATTGGGTACGAACTAAGAGCATTCTTCAAACAAACATGACCTTTTCTGTTTCTTGTATTGCTCTTCTCAACCCAGCCAAAAAATCCCAGACAAGTTTATTTACACACACACACACCCGCACAGCACACACACCCCACACGCAGAGTGTCGGAAACGCCCTCTTTCCAACCCTTCCAAACAATTATCTCCGAGAGCAAAAGAAAATAATCAACAGCCCTGTGTGCTGGGCTGAGCCGGAGAGCCGGGCGCGAGGAGGGAGGGCGATCCGCAGGCGAGCAGGGAAAACGTGGCTCCTCTGCCGAGGAGAGGGTTTGTGAAAAGGAGCGCTGGCCCGCGTGCGCCTCTTGTTCCCCGTGTAATTTGCAGCCAATCATCAGTAGGTGTCCACGTCCCTGCGTCCTCCTCACCTCGGCGCCAATCACCCCCACCCCCGCGCCCCCGCCCCCAGCCTCCACACCTCCTCCCTCGCCTTTCTCTCTCGCTCCCCTCCCCCAGCAACCGCACACTCGCACACACACAAACAGAGAGAGAAGGGGGGAGGGTGAGAGAGAGGGAGAGAGAGAGAGAGAGAGGAGAGAGAGAGAGAGAGGAGAGACTCCCTGGCTCCCTCCCTCCCTCGCACACAGCGACTGGAGACGGACGGAGAGCAACGCGCTGGGAGAGGAGAGACCACCGACAACAGCCCCGCGCTCTCACACATACACTCACACTCGACTCTTTCCTCTCCCCCCACCTCCTCCTCCTTCCACCCCCACCACTAACACCATCTCCTCCTCCTTCTCTCTGCAACAAGAAAAAAAAAGCCATTTACAGGTATTTTTTTTGATCCGCATATTTATTTATCCCCCCTCCCCAACAGTTTGTTTACAAGTATTAAAGTTGTAATTGGGAGCTGCCAAGACACATCTGGATTTGTGTTTCTTTGTGTTAGGGGGTGATGTGCAACTAATTAAAGGCAGACTGGCAGCGTCTGCAAATTCTAAGGCTCCCCAAATAAAAAGAGACTGGTAAGTGATTGTTCTTTCTCTTTCTCTGGCTTTTTTTTCTCTTAAATGTTTGCTGTCCGTTGGGATTGTGAAAGTAGATTATTAATGCTGGACTCCAGCAAGAAAAAGCGTCGCTGTATTAATTTATTAATTAATCTGCACCCGCCCCTCCTCCTGAATGTTAAATATGACCTTTGATCTCTATGTCTCTGGTAGACCAGACATACAATATTAGGCATGTACAGTCACATTGTTTAAAGGCAAAACAGGATCATGAAGTATGCATCTCTAATTTAGCTTTGGCATAGAACTATAGTTATTTGTGTGTGTGTTATTTTGTTTTTTAATAAAATCCAAACAATAGCTGTGGCTTAGATACCTTTTTCATGCTCCAGAGATGCATTGATTAAACAATAATGACCTGGATACTGGGCATAATCATTTTCTCCAGTTTCTGGTGGTATTAAACCTTGAGGTAGGAAGGGGGATGGTGATGGCAATCAGAAAAGCAAGGAAAGCTTGTGTTTGGAAACACCACTCTAAGACTCTAAAAAAGGGACATTAAATTATTTCTTTATTTGGAACAAGGTCAAAAGACTAAAACGTTGAAAATTTTCCCTCCACTCAATGTGATGATATCTAATGCATGGTTGACATAACTAGTTTTTACTGAGTAGCAGTTATTATGGTCTTGCAGTTACAATGTGATTCGCAGAAACTGAAGCTATATGCATATTCTTGCTGTGTCTTCCCCCACCCCTTCCAACCATCAAGAATATTTAGCCAAGAGCATTTTGGGGGCACCTTTTGTATTGCCCTCAGACCTCAGAAGGGAGCAGTTTTCCCTAATGCGAAACCACAGAGGTGGTTCCTGAGTGATTAGGGACTTGCTGTGATTGAAAGACGCCTGCAAGCTTCTAATCCAGCCTGGGGTGAGGTTCCTTATCTTGATTTACTTTGCCTAATAGGGATTTGTTTACATAAACCCCTCTTTTTAGGGCACCTCATCAGTAGGTCTTGAAGTTTTTGCACTTGGAGTTTGGGCAAAACTGGTTCATTAACCTAATTATAAGCATAATTACTATAATTGATAACCATTTTGAACTCTGAATATTTGAGACTGAGACTATTGGGCCCCCATGTAGAATTCCCTGAACTCTACATTCTAGACCAATCTATGGGCTTCAAAAGATGTCACAAAAAGATATTCTGGCCAAAAAATCTGGAAACAAAGAAACTGGTTTTTTAGGTGAATATACACTTTATGCTTTTGCTTTACTTCTTGAAAGGTTGTGATGTACTTCTCCCTCTGTAATAAACAACTAAAATACCTCTTCCTAAAGCATAATAATGGCCTGTAAGCAAGGAGATGAATGCAAACACCCAGTTAACATTAAACTTTCCTCTTAAAAAGAGCACAATTTAAAAATAATTTTAATGGTTATTTTTCTCTGGCAAAGAACACCTTAAGGGCTCCCCCCCTCCTTTTACTCAATGCAAAAATCAGTGATTGTGAGAGATCCTTTTCAAAAAGTGCCATGCTTTCTTCTTGTCTTGGGAAGAGACAGCAATCTCTATTAGGAATGATTAGGAATATTCTTAAAGAGGCTGCAGGCACTTGGTTTAAAACCTGAGACATTGCTGATACAAATATGTATCTATGTAATTATGTGGCTTATCTTTATTTTCTACCTTAAAAAAAAAAAAAAAATCAAGTAGAACATCACCCTCTTACCCCCACCAAGCCCCGCCACCAAATGGCTTGTACAATTGAGACCTGTCCTTGGTCCATTGAATTAAGACCCTAACAGAGCCAGCTGTGCTGGGATTCAAACTAATGACCGCAGACACAGAAGGACACCGTGGCAGCTGGTAGTTCTTTTTTCCCTGCCTCTTTAGTTCAGATTGTATGTGGGCAGTCTCTTAGCTCTCAGTTGTATTGTGTTTGCTTACAGTTTATACTCGGATGTATTGTAGACTTTCTCAGTACTTCATTTGCTAATTTCCTGTTCATTTTCCTCATAGGGCCATTGCTGTTTTCTACTTTACAGCATTTGCATGCCCAGGCAGCACTTGTTCACACATTTCATAATGTTTAAATGCCCTCTGCTTCTAGGTAGTATCGCCCTCCCACCCATGATTTGCATGTCTTTAGCACTCCAATTGCCCTTTTCCTTAGGCGTTTGTCACCCCCGTCTTCCCTCTTTCCCTGGGTATCCTGGCTATTAATACATTTTCTCAGGAGGGTTATAAGAATAGGGGGGAGGAGCTGTGGTTTGCTGTGGGGAGGGAGGGAGGGGGGTTGGGAGCGTTGGGGGGATGGGCTGGGGGGGGTCACATCTTGGTGATTCTTATGCAAAGGACCTGATGGAAGAATGTGGGAGCTTTCGCTGTCTGCGGTGGGTTAGTGAGGGAGGTTGTTTATTTATTTTTAATCTTTTTCCTCGTGCAGCTCGTTGGAATGACTTTCTTTATTTTAGTTGTAACAGTTGGAGGATAATGCAAAGGAAGACGCTGCCTGGGAATTCACCGTCTGTGGAAATGAGCCCCAGAGAGGAATAAAGCAGCCCTCACCTTGCTCTCCCCACCCGAACCCACTTTCCCCTCCCGCCTCGGCCCCCACCCCAACACCACCATCACTCCCTTCCCTCCCCCCCACCTTTCCCCCTTTTCCACCCAGGTGTCGGACCAGGCGGTCCCCACTTCCACCCTGCACCCCTTCTTCCCCCCCTGCACCATGAACACCAATGTCTGCGTGGAGCCCGGGCCGAGCCCGGAGGCCCCGGGCTTGCCCAAGGAAAGCCACTTGCCCGAAGGGGCTCTGAACAGCCTTGTGGATTACAACTCGGAAATGGAGCGCTACCGCTCCTTTGCCACCTCCTTCTACAAGACCAACGGGGGCGCCTTCCCACAGGCGGCTAAGATCGCGCGCATCACCACCCCCATCTTCCCCAGCAGCGCCGCCGCCGCCGCGGCCGCCGCGCGCATCGGCATGTCCCCCTGGAACTGCGACAACGCGGCCACCGCCGCCGCCGCCACCGCCATGCTCTGGGGCAGCGGCGGGGGTGGGGGCGGCGGCGGGGGTGGCGGCGGGGGTGGCGGCGGCGGCGGCGGCGGGGGCGGGGGCGGGGGCGGTGGGGGCGGCAGGAAATCCTCCTCCGCCGCCGCCTCCTCCTCCGCCTCCTCCTCCTCGGCGATCCTCCCCGCCGGCGGTGGCGGCGGCGGCGGCGGCGGCGGCGGCGGCGGCAGCAGGACCAGCATGCACCACCGAAACGACTCCCAGAGGCTGGGGAAAGCTGGCTGCCCGCCAGAGCCGTCGTTGCAAATGGCAAATACTAATTTCCTCTCCACCTTATCCCCTGAACACTGCAGACCTTTGGCGGGGGAATGCATGAACAAGCTCAAATGCGGCGCTGCTGAAGCAGAGATAATGAATCTCCCCGAGCGCGTGGGGACTTTTTCCGCTATCCCGGCTTTAGGGGGCATCTCATTACCTCCAGGGGTCATCGTCATGACAGCCCTTCACTCCCCCGCAGCAGCCTCAGCAGCCGTCACAGACAGTGCGTTTCAAATTGCCAATCTGGCAGACTGCCCGCAGAATCATTCCTCCTCCTCCTCGTCCTCCTCAGGGGGAGCTGGCGGAGCCAACCCAGCCAAGAAGAAGAGGAAAAGGTGTGGGGTCTGCGTGCCCTGCAAGAGGCTCATCAACTGTGGCGTTTGCAGCAGTTGCAGGAATCGCAAAACGGGACACCAGATCTGCAAATTTAGAAAATGTGAAGAGCTAAAGAAAAAACCTGGCACTTCACTAGAGGTCAGAGGAGATGATTTCTTGTTTCCCAGTCTCCCCCCTTCCCTCCTCACTCCCTCTCCCCTTCAGGGATTCTTGTCTGGCTTCAAGATGCAGTACCCCTTCTCAGAAGCTTCATTCAGGTGGTAAGAGTTGTAGGTGGTTTGCGAAAGGCTTGGCCTCTCCACCACCCGCCCCAGCTGCACTTCACGTGACACCGCCCTTCTGATAGAGAGAGTGCCCTCCTTTTTATCCCTGGGGGAAAAATAATGTAATTGGTTTGAAGAATCAGAAGTTTCACATTCAGTATGCTCAATGTTTTCCCTTGGTGGTTTAAAATGCCTCCTGCTCCTTATTAAAAAGGGTGGGGCATCTTTGACCAAAGGACTGGACACATCACATCCTATGCAAGTTTACAGGCTAAGTTAGTGGCCCAGTTATAACAGTGAGGACACAGTTTGTGGCACACAAGCCTGTTCTCATTGAAAAAACAATAACAAACTACACAACGGTATTCATTGAAGCTGAAACACCTGGATTCAGAAGGGGATTTCCTACCCCCTTCTAGAATCGTTTTTCTACTCATCAAGGCAGAATGTTTGTTTCCTATTTCATTTTCTGCATATCTGATATTTTTGGAGAAAGTTGAAACTGTGTAGAAAGTGGATTTCCACCTGCAAATTTTAAGGAGATGTGACATAGAATAAAGGGATGCAATTAGTTAATTTCAGGGCAGATGAGAGTGATTTTGTTTAAAAAGTTCTTTTATATAGTTTCAGAATGAATAATTTCTAAAACTCAGTTACAAAAAAAGTATTTCCCTTGGTCTCTGCATTGGACAAAGTAACCATTTTGTGGTTACAAAGTTGGTCTATACACCAAGCACGGTTTTGGTTGATACCTTATATGGTCAATAATAGTTTCTTTTACCTATAGGTCTTTAAAACAGATATTGTACAGATAGTCACTAAAGTAATTGTTAAATTAGGCTATGAATTATGCTACATACAGAGATTGATACGTTGGATACAAATTTTGTATTGTGTCCTGATCAAAACAAAAAAGAGGAAAAATGAAAAATCACAGGTAAATGACTTTGATGGTATATTAAGCAAAGAAATGTGGACAAGTAGTTATAGTCTCTTGATAAAATTTACAGGGTAGATAATTAGATGTTCATATATATGTGAGACTGTAGGTGGTGGATTTAGCATTCTGTGCTTTAACATTTTAACATTCTGTGGGGTGAATTGCAGGATGAGAGTGGCTCTCACAAGGTATCTTAGGGGTATCTGTAAATTATTTTAAAAATTGTGAGTACTGCTTAAAGGAGTTTTCTTTATGAACTGGGAAGCAGTCTTTAAAATAATAAAGAGAAGAGTTAAAGATCTTTGGTACAGATTTGAACACAAAGAAGATACAGGTTTTTTTAAAAAACTTTAATGGTGTAAATCAAACTAGATAGCACTCTAGGATTCTAAAAATATCAGAATTATGTTGATGCTCACTATTGGGTATGATCAGTTTCATCAAAATATTGCATTTTGCATTTATTTTTCTTTATAAGATGCATCAGCTCTTTTTGGAAAGTTTAACTTTACTCCTGGATGGTTTATTGTATTTTCTTTGGCAACTTTCTTTGTGCAAAGAGAATAGCAACTATAATTCAGGTCCATGTATTTTCTTAGGTGGCAAAAAATAGCTTTTGAATCTTCCTTTCTGGATTAATTTATTGTAACTTCTAAGGACTATGGGAAATTAAAATTCAGTTCATACTGAAATACTCTATTCCCAAATGATAAGGACAACATGGCTTTTATTTTTCCTCCTGAAATGCAGTATCTAGAATTATACGTTTGATTCTGCTGTTAGGCCTCATCTTTAGCTAGACTCATGGCACTACTTGCATCCCAATTTAGGATATGTAGTAACTGAGTAATTCTGATTTATTTAGTAAATAATTACCCTGGAGGAGTTTGATATGAGTACCAGTAGGTTCTCTGCACAAATTTCTATGCTGGTGTAATTTTTTTTATGTGATGGTTTTCCTACAAGCTTGATGTGATATTTACATTCTTCAGGCATTTTGATGACAAAATCCCACAAAATTCCATTTTCTTCTTTTTAAAAATTATCATGCACAAAAATTCTGTTAATCTTCACGAGGTGAGGTATGGATGGAAGAGGAAGCTGGTTTTTTCCTTTGAACTCTCAAGGTGATCTTCTAACTTCAGACCCCTTCTATCAGAGCCTGGGTCGTGTTTCAAGGCTAAGATTATTAGCGAAATACTATTTGGCGAAAAGAAATAAAAACTTTAAAAAATTGTATAAGATTCTATCTAGATCATTAAAAAAGACAATGCCATCATGACTGCCTTAAACTGCAAATACAGTTATGGTTGTAGGAAACCAGCTGAGCACACGTCAGAGTGACAGGGCTTCCATGACTGAACTAAAGCTGGAAGAGGAATTGTAGGGAGGTGAAAATCCCCTTGCTGACCTGGTTTCTCTCTTAAATTTGGTTCATCCTCATCTGAGAAAATGTTTTAGAGATTGGATGGGTTCCTGGCTGAGGGCAGTGACTTGGGGACTCATTGTGGATATTACCTGTGGGTTCCAGATGTAAACTCCATAGCTAATATTTGTTGGCTTTGAATTATGGATGCCATTAACATCTGGATCATAATAATAACATATATTCTTATTTATCACTTCAAGCCTCATGTGCCACTCTTCCCATTGACTTCTCATCCCAAAGACTGGAGTCATTTTTTTTTTTTTTCAGGGTGAGAAAACTGAAATTAAGACAGACTCGCATGGATATGTTGGGACTCTCATCCAGATTTTTATCAAAGCCTCCTCTCTAGTATTCCTTTTAAAACTGCCTTCTATTTTTCTGCTTAGTCTCACCTTAAGAGCATCTTATGATGCCCTAGTAATGTGTTTATAAAATCACCCCTTGATCACATTTGATATGATAATGCACACAAAACATTTAGTTTTTCTGTTATACTGTGCACCATGTATTTGCATAACCACTGTTCAGTAAGTCAATTACTCTGTTAAAAAATAGCCACTAATTGTTCAAAGCAGTCCTTACAAATGCTGTCTGCCCCTTGTGTGACAAAAACTGTTTTAAAAATTTGTCTCCTAAATGAAAAATATTAAGTTCTTAGATGTTTTAATAAACGTGATCATATAGAAGATCCTTGTAAGTTACATGATAACACTTTGTCTCTTGCAAAGATAATCCTTCAGTTTTTACATTTGCAACAGTTACATTTCTGCTACTTCTAACTTTTCCCAATCTGATATGGCTCAAGAGATAAAATTGTCCCATGGGCAACCCCAGCCTCTTAGTCTCTGAACATTGTTCAGGTGACATGATTGATCTCTGTGGGACAGCATTAGAGACCACACAGATCTGGTTTCTCTCCCATTAGTTGATTTATGGAATTACATTAGTAAACAGTGCCTCAGGAGGTTTCCCTGCCCCCAATCTTGGCTCTCTTTGCAGTAAGTTTCACACTGCCACCGCTGAGGCTTTCCTTGAGCTGGTGAAGAAACTAGAGAGGGCAGGTTATAGTGAAGACATTGAGAAACTGGAAAGTCAGGAAGAAGGATGGTGCCATTCTTTTTTTCTTTACTTTCTTTTATCTCTTAAAAATCTATCTGCCGAATGTACAGGCCAGCCGTAATTTTTCTACAAGTTAGGTTGAGCTTCTAAGGGGGTTGGTGGAAAAAAATTCGAATGCTGTCTCAAACTTGATAACTTACTTCAGAAGAGTGTAATAGGGGAGGAGGGACATGTTGTATATGCTGTTAAGTTCTAAGAGCCCCAACCATAAATGGCAATTGTAAAACTCTGGACAAAGCACCGTCTGTAATGGGTGCAGGAAGGTGGCACCTGCCTCCTGAGGAAATTAACTTGTAGACCAGATGTAAAATAGGTGTGTCACTCAGACTAAGAGCTTTTAGTCAATAATTGAACATATACATTTCTGAGGTTTGTTGACTTAAAAAAATCTATGGATAAAATGCAAATGTTTTGTGTCTTAAATGGAAACATCCACCAATTTTTCTTTTATGTCATAATTTTTTAAAAAATGAGTCCTCAATTTTTCATCTCAAGATTAAGAAAATTACCAGTAGAAAAATATTTTTATTTTAGCCAAAAAATGCAAATATATAATTAAGTATGAAAGGGAAAGAGGAATTTTTTCAATAAAATTCAAACAAAATGATAGTATATTAACATTAGAATGTAACATATGAATAATATAGGAAAAAGCACCTCAATTTTGTAAATAATAAAGAAAAAGCTTGGAAAACTTTGTCTTTGACTAAAGCTACAAATGAATTTGTGGCCAAGGCATCAAACTGCAATACAAGTTCAATGACATTATTTTTCCATCACTGGATTTAATAGAAGGGAGTTAAAGTTGTTTTTTATATACTTCAAAATATCATGTTGTACACACAGTAAATACGTGTAATTTTAACTGTCAGTTTAAAAACTTACAAAGCGTACATTTTTAATACTTCCTTATTGAAAACAGTACCCTCACCCATCCAACCATCATGTAAATTCTAAGCCATGTTTTAGATGGCAATTAGGAATAGTAAAATAAAGCAATTAAAATTAATTTGTAAATTATGCCATAAGAATGTTTGAAATTCAACCATCATCAAACAAAATATAAACAAAACAAAACAAAAACAAGCAAACACAAGGCATATAAGAGCAAATTAAAAAAAAAAAAAAAAAACTTTAGGTTTCCATTTAATCCGAGAAAAATATTTGGATATTTTAAGAATGAAAAGTGTTTCTAGTGATGAAAGAAATACAAGTTGTCTGGCTTTTCAAATTCTTAAATAATAGATTGCTGAAGTATTTCTCTATATTTTGTTTAGTCTCAGTCATCTACTTTTCTGAATTAATAGTTAAGTTTTGCATAGTCAGACTTATAGATTGATAAATACAGAACAATTTAATAAAATAGCCTGTGAGATTGAAAATTGAAAGGCATGCAAAAAGAACAGGCATTTGATCCATGTTTGCTCCAGTTGGAACATTGTTTAACAGGTTCTAGACTGAAGATCCATGGTGGGGTGGAAACATTGTTGGAATATTCTGGATACAAAGTATCTTTCTGGATACAAAGTAAAACATTATACTATTTGAGTGTTTCTCAGGCGTAGGTTGAAAGTGTGCTTTTCAGAAAGTTGTCTAAAGTTGTTGGTGCTCTTAGAATTTACTGCTCAACCTCAATTGGACAGATTGTCTGAATATGCAGGAAACATTTCACTTTAATTTGCTCTGAAAAAGCTTGACCTAATGTCCTACTGTTCAATATGAGTGGATATGCTTTAATTTCTCAAATTTATTTTTACTCGCATTATGCAAAATACCAAAAATAAATGCTTGCATTTGTCATATAGAAATATCTAGTTAAAGTCATGAGTTAAATTCAAGATTTATTTGAAGGGCCATGTAAATATACAAATTGGAGAAAGGACTAATTCTTTTATAGTTTCTCTTTATTCCCAGATTAGTTTGTAAAAAAGCAAAAATGAACTGAAAATAAAATCTAAATTTTATTAGTAATGTGACTTTTAGTCACTGATTAACATGTCAGATGACCTTAGGTGGGGCAGCAGGGTGTTCTAGCAAGCATAATCTTTTATAAAAAATTGTTTTCAAGAAAGTATATATTTTTTGTAATCCATGTAAATTTTGAGAATTTTGTGCATGTGTAATTTTGTTCCTTCATTTGTGCTTCAGTGTTTCTGCCCATTTTTAACATACTTTTAAATCTAGCATTTTGCTATTAGTCTTAGGATTTTCAAAATATTGGGGGAGGGGCGTAAGAGTGATTTTATCCTTGAGTCATATCTTGTTCCATCACATGCAAACACCTGTCCTGAAATTGAATTATTCTTTGGGGTAATCGAAAAGCCTCCCTCCATTCAGCATCTTATGTTTTCTGTTGTTTATTGAGTTATGTTGTACCATACTTCAGATGCGACAGCCATTTAATAATGTTGAAGACTTAGCTCTGCAGGGGCTAAAAGGGTCCCAGCAGGCTTGTTAACTTCTACTGTAAAACGTTATGAGAAATATTTTTTCCTCTGTGAAACTTCTGGGCTTTCTCTTAATTTATTTTAAGAACATGAGAATCCATAGCTAGGTATGAAATCAAGCCTGCTGAATTTTTTGGCTTCCTCTTTCTTAATCTTTAACCCATTTATTTCCCACTACATTTTTTACTAAAGAGACTGTGGCAAAGCAAGCAATTACTTTTTCAAAGACCTCATATTCAAGATGTATTTCTTTGGTTTATAATAAACGACATAAATTATATTCAGGAAATAGATGACTAAGCTCCTAGATTTTAATTTCTTTTTATTTAAAATTATATGTGCTCCATGTGACCAGATAGATACAAAATTGTAAAAAGAGCCACTAGTATCAAGTAACTTAACAGTTGAACAATGTTAGGTACATCAGCATGACTTCTCTGAACTTTATTTCCTCATCAATAAGATGAAAGTAATATCAACCTACCTTATAACGTTTTAATATGGTATGTAGTTTAATACTGTTGGCAAACTAAAAGATGCTATATAATTTCTCAGTCCAGTTTTAAAACCATCAATAAAAATGGAGAATAAGGCAACCGTATTTATAGATAACAAACCAACAGGTTACTTATAGTTTTCAGACATTAAAGTCCAGATGTCCATTAGTGGTGTGTGGTTTTTGAATATTTGTTTTAATCACGCAGTTGGCAAAGATATGGCTTGAGTTTACTTGGAAAGAGATAAATCTAATTGAACATGTTTTCCTTGTTCCTGTACTTGCATTGTCAAATGTCTTAGGAAACTGAGCATATTATCCAGCGAAGTCAGTCAATGTGGTGAGCCGATTTCAATTATTTAGTGCTCTTTCTCCTTCCTTACCACAGACATGTCACCACTATTAATTTTTATATATTTCAATAGATGTGTGTGTATGTTTCACATTACTAACCCAATACTTTTATTTGACTATTATATTTCCAAGACACAGAGATATTCTAAATGTGAATTTGTGAAGTCAAGAGAATTTTTGTAAGAAAGAAATGAATTCCAGTTGGAAAACTTGTGTAACAAATATTGGAAAGTGAACATATTTAACAAATTTGGAAAATTGGAAAATATATACATATAAGTATACATAGGGAATAAAACAGGTAGATAATCATTTTACATAAAAAGTAAAGTAGCTATATGAAGTTTTTCTGTTTGTTTTTGGCTAAAAACAGAATATTTTTTTAAATGAGGACAGTTACTAAGCATTAATAGGAATAGCTGGTGTTTTTCTGGGGAAAAATAGTGATAAGCCCTAAAAGATTTGTAATGCTGACCAAGAAAGATGAGAAACAAAGGAGAAAGGAATATTTAAGCCAGAATCCAATGCAGTGTATAGAAAGAACTTTGACAAGATGGAATTATGGATTTATGCTTTGCTTCAGCTGTTATAAAAGTTTTTTCAGATGATAGAAAATATTTTTTAAAAAGATATATTTTTTTAATGACGACCCAATACTTTTGGTGTGAGAGTCAGCTGAGGCTTGAGTGGAGTGGCAGATGAGTTAGAGATAAGGAAAAACAGATTGTGTTATAGCTGATGTTATTATTTTTACTTATGCATTTGAAACATTTGGTAGAATAATTCCAAAGTGTAACTAAAAGAGAATACTTCCAAGATGGGTGGAAAATGGTATCCCATTTGTGTCTCTTCTGCATTAAAATTCATATTTTAGAAAACATTCTTGAGAAAGTAAAGTGTCAGACTATGGGAAAGACGGTGCTGAAAGTGCTGTTTCTTGCCCAAAGACTAAAAGACAAAAGTCAAAAAACCCACACCAAACCACAACTGGATTATTGGTAATACTATAATGATAGGGATCAAGAAGGATGAGAAAAGAAAGGGATATATGTTTGTAGATTAGGAAAAATTATGGACATTTCTATTTCAGCAAATCTGGCAAATGCCAGAGAAGATATATTTTCTCCAAAATTTAGAGAATGAGACAAGATTAAATACATTTTTAAGTGAATAGAAGACCATATGAATTTAATCATTTGGAAATGGCAAGAACTAGTGTGGGTGAATCGGGGTAGAAAAATAACTATGCTTGGGAATAACTTCTCTATTGGCAATGCTTTTTAAAAAAAACTAGGATAAATTAGAGAAGTGATTATCTTAATGGAGTGAAGATAAGAAAAAAAGGATAAAATTAACAGTCATATGTAGATGTATAAGAAGTGAAAAGTTGTGGAGTCTTCCATTAAACATGAAATATTTTGTATGCTCTACCTTTAGTCCATGAAAAACAAGAGAGAGAATATTGGCTTGTTTCCATCATAGGAAAAATACATTAGCTCTTCTTTGTAATGCTGCTATATGTAGAGTTAAATTCATCATGAAGTGGAGTGGTTTTAGATTTTCCTCATGTGATTCTTTTCACATGAATTCATTTTTCTATAGTATGGAGGTGTGTTTATCAAACTGCTGGTGACAGTATGTTGGTGGTCCATGAAACCAATGTTTTAACTTACCATCATGATTTTTTAGAAAGTAGATTAGAATAGAATGGAACAGAAAATGTATGAGCTTATCACATGTAGTAATAGCAAGTACTGTTCAACTTCTGTTTCAGTTATGTACACTTAAAGAAATGTATGTGTGTCTATGTGCTGAGTTGCTATGTAAAATGTATTTATAACTTTTGGTTGCAGTCAAGTTTGAAAAACACTAATCTAGCAACAGCAGCATCACTATTGAACAAGTCTGTAGAAGGAAAGAAATTATATTTGAACAATGTTAACAAGATACAGAGTAAAATTGAAATGTTTCTACAAATAGTGTACTTTTACTTATTCCAGGCAGGTCTATACCTATGCTGCCTATTCATGAATATATGGTATTAATTAGCACATAGTAAACCCTTGATAAATTCAATTCAATTTAACAAATGTTTAGGTGGAACTGTTATCTTCCAAGACTTAAGTTCCATGTATACATACATATGTGTATACCAATATATATGTACATGCATATATACACACATACACACATCCTGGCTTAAAGAACCTTAAATGTTCTTTATTCCTGCTCTGTTTACAATACGCATGTAATTCTCTAGCTCTAGGTCTTAGTCCTTAGTCCATATATGTGTATATATATATATGGAACTATATATATGTATATATATATTTTTTTTCCTTGAGACAGGGTCTTGGTCTGTTGCCCAGTCTGGAGTGCAGTGGCATGATCTCAGCTCACTGCAACTTCTACTTCCTGGGTTCTAGCTATTCTCATGCCTCAGCCTCCTGAGCAGCTGGGATTACAGGCGTGCACCATTATGCCTGGCTAATTTTTGTATTTTTTTAGTAGAGATGGGGTTTCACCATGTTGGTCAGGCTGGTCTTGAACTCCTGACCTCATGCAATCCACCCACCCCAGCCTCCCACAGTGCTGGGATTATAGGCATGAGCCACCACACCCGGCCTCCCTATTTATATTTTAAATTTTCAGTCCAAGAAATGGACAAATGGACACATTTAAACTAACATTGAAATTTTAGAAAATTCTGTAAGCAATCTCACACCTATTTAAAAGCTTTAGAATTCCTTGACTCATCCTTGGTTTAGTTCTCCACATCTAGATAAGTAACACAGACTAATATGATCTCTGCCTTGCTACCTCATGTGATTCTGTAGTATTATATTTTCTGTTTTATTTCAAGGCATATTTTACAGAGTGCTGGAAAACTTTGTTTTACCTGAATAAGAGAAAAGATTATATTGGAAGAGAGAAAGAAGGGAGGGAAGGAAGGAAGGGAGGGAGGGAGGGAGGGATAGAGGGAAGATAAAAGCAAGGAAGAGAGGAAGGAAATACAGGAAGGTTACAGGATTGCTACTCTTTAAGGGAAATCAGAAAGGGGCATATTGGCAAAAAGAAATGGCATACTTAAGGTCATCTTGAGTCTGGTTTAAATAAGAAATGAGAAGCAGTAGTTAATGTCTCAGAATTTATGGAAAGGTGTCATGGGTCTGGGTTTAGATCCACTAGAACCACTAAGCATTGTTTTTTTGTTTTGTTTTGTTTGTTTGTTTGTTTTTGTTTTTGTTTTTTCATTTACCATGATGGAAAATCTAGTTTCAGGAAAACTAAGTATGTTTTCAGGATTTTTTAAAAAATATTTTTAAAAGTAATTTTCAAGTCTGCAATCTGCAATTAGAAACATAGAAAGGCCAAGATGGGAAAATGAGCGCTCGAAACTAATGACAGTGTTTAGGGAGCTCGAGGCTCTCCAACTCCTATAATAAACTGATAGTACAAAATATCAGTGTACTTTTTAAGTAATCATAAGGAGAATTTCTAAGAAAATACAGAATCTTGTATATAAAAAAGGCGACTGAAGAATGATGGTGTGAACGATATCAATCACTACATCTTATAAATCCTATGGTGAAAAATTAAACGTATTAATTTCCTTTGTTAGTTATTTGACTATCTGAATGTGGCTATGTTCTACATAGATTTATATACTCTGGATGGAGCACATGATACTTACAGAAAAAGAGGTAGTTCATGAAAACTTCCTGAGGAGAAATTAGAATCTAAATACTTGAGAATTTGTTCCAGCATAAGAGCAAATGCCTACCATGATGTTATGGTAGTGGAAAATGCTTAATAGTATTTATCTTCTTGATGAGATAGATGAACCAAAGTATATTTCTAAACAGTTAAGAAACATGTAAAGACTTGATAAAAATTAAATTATTATTGACCGTATATTTTTCAATTTTATTATTTTAAAAGATAATTAAGAGAAAAGACCGAAAGTCAAAGTCAGAGTGATTGTGAATTTGAGCATTCCATATGATGGCAATTGAAAGGAAGGAATAAAGGGAGGGAGGGAAGGTGGGAGGGAAGGAAGGAAGGAAGGAAGGAAGGAAGGAAGGAAGGAAGGAAGGAAGGAGAAAAGGAGGGAGGGAGGGACAACAAAAGCTACATGTTATTCTTAGAACTATAGTTTTAATCAAAGTAAATTATTTTGGTGATAGCATCTAGTTGACAGAAATATTTAGAATTAATGTTTTCTAAATTCCTTTCAGTAGGTCATAAACGTAAAACATGCTGTGAATTTTAGGCGGAGTCTGTCCCAGTGGTTGTATGGTTCATAACAGATTCTGAGCCACATGAAGTTCAGTGACTACATCCAAAATGCTACTTGACTTAGCCTAACAGGAAAATTTCTATTAAACTTATTTTCGCTTTTATGTAATTAAGAAATAAATATTTCTCAGATCTCAGAACTGTAATAATAAAAGAGATACACCATATTGATTTGCTTATGGAGGTTAAGTGTAACTACTTTATTTTCATATAAATTAGAGGGTGTCCAAATCATAGCTTTGATAGTCAGGTTAAACATTGCCTCCGAAGATAAAGTGATTTCTCATTTTCTAGTATTTTATATGAATATTTACACTGACTGCTTTAAAATTAACCAGATCTTCAAAAGTGTCCAACCACTTGGTCTGGAAAAGACTACTCATTGTTTTTCAATGGCTAATTCACAGTGAACTCACCTAATGCTATATTGCTGCATTCAACAGGAATTACTTGAGAAGAAGTTGAATTGTTGAACTTTTATACACACATATATATTCATATATATGCACACATATTTATTTAGAGCCTATAACCACATATATTTATTCATATGTATACATGCAAATGAAATATGAACATAGGAATATATATAAATATTTTCAACCATTCTTGAAGGTGTAGTATTGATTTTATTAACCTAATTTTTACTTTATAAATCTTAATTTTACTTCTAATTTTCTTTCACATTCTCTCTTACACATAAGGTTAAATATATAAAATTGTTTTGATAAATACCTTTTAAATTTGTGAATTATTGAAAGATTTTCCTCTTTCTGTTTACCATGGTACCACCATGCTATGTTTTATTTTTATATGGGTGAGAACATTTTAACCACTAAAGTACCCATTTATAATACACTAAATTTACTTATTTGTTAGAATGATGTGGTTTGAAGTATTTTTACCAAATTTAACTGAAATAGAATTATACACACATAGTATTATCAAGAGACTTGCTTAACTAGTTACGTTAGATCTATGGCCAAAATTGGGTATATTTTTTGGTCACTTCTGGACCAGTGTGAATCGTGGTGTTAATCTGTCTATCATTTTACCTCCCACCAACCCACTCCCACCCTGTACACACATTCTCCTTTAGACATCTGTTTTCATGACAAGCTTTATCACCATATGGACTTGACTTAGTGCCTTTACAACATAATATATAAAGTCCTCTTTCCATTTGCAAAAGTTAGCTAGGTTTACCTCCTAAAGTCACACTGTCACAGTCTAAAATCATGTTGTCACAGTGGTGATGGTGACTGTGGTGGTTGCAGTGTAGGAGTGCAAGGCAAAGAGAGCAACAGGAGTAACAGCCAAGGGAGAATCAATTATCAATGAAAAGGCCATCTCTAGTTCTCCATCATTAATTGGAGAAATCTTGGTCACAAATGGCAATTTGGAAACCAAAATATGGAATGTTTCCTATAATAATATTTAAAGCCTCCAAAAGTTATGTCATAAAAATTATCTAGTTATTTGGTACTTCCCCCTTTTTAAATAGGGGTCTAATATTCCAGTTAGTGGATGATGTTGAAAGTTGTTTTTAGTTTATATTTGGGTAATGACCAAAATAAGGTGTGATTATACCAAAGACATACAGTTATGTAATAAATGAATCTGGATTATGGGAAAAATTAATCTGCTATACATTAAATACATAATATGGATTTATTACAACACAGAAGAAAAAAGTGAGGTATAATTTAAAAAATGGAAACAGTATATACTTACATTACTCCAAATATTAAATTTAGATATTATTAATAAAATCTTATCTTGTTTATAATAGCAATAAATTATTGGACTGTGTGATTATCATTAATGGTTCTCTTATATTATTAGCCTATACTTTACCAGTGTTTTCTAATAACTCTATTTTAGTTACTAGACTATGATTTCTAAAATTTATCACTTACAAATGGAATATAGAAACACCTTTCTGCTAAAAACTTGTTGGGGAGGTGTTCACCTTTGCTTGGTATTATTTTATATCATAATTATTAATTATTCAAAGATTCATATTACTATGCATTAACGTGTGTCAGTCTGGTTGTTCATATTCACAATACTGTATATGTAATACAACTTTCCATTTCTCCAAGTAGATTTTGAAATTTTGTCAGTAACATAATCAAGAACCTGTATAACAATGTTTTAGCATTCTTCATGAATCAAATCAGAAAAAAAGGTAGTTTTTTTCACCATAAGGAACCTTCTTGCATTTGTTCATCCAGAAATTTCTGAAGTTTGAAAGTTTTATATATAGCCACAAATGAAATCTATATAATTGAATAACTAAAGGCAAACAATTGGGTCCATTATTATGTTTTGTCATATTTATTTGCATACTTTCTACTGCAGAATTTCAGTGATTCATTAAGGTCTTTGCATTCTAGTGTGAAATGATAGACTTGAATACAGTGAAGGTTTCCAGTAGCAAGGCCTCAGATGCCCAGGAGTCTAAGAAACTTATAGTGGGCCTCCTCATAGTGAAAACAGTATTTCAAAAGGTTATACAATAGGTGGTGTTGGCTAACTACAGCCTAAAATAACCCTAAGTTTGGTTGGGATAAAAGCATGCTTCACGATTATATGGGAATCATAAAATGATTTCATGACTTTTGTTTCTTTAATAAAAAATGGGAAAACAGGAAATTATTTTTGATTAGTATAGAAATAATGGTATCCCCAAATAGTAACCTCCAGTTGGAAATCATGAGAGCCATCTTGTTCCACAGTAGAATTTTGAAGGCCTAGGTGAGTCACTGAAATTTTTGATTTGAAAGTATATGAATAAATATTGGAAAGATAGGTTTAACTCTAGTTCTAGACATTTCTAGGGTCATAATCATGATCTCAATTTAAAATTGTATGTAAGGTGAATTTCAGCATCAAAAGTTATCATTAATTTCCTTTTTGAAATCTCAGGTCTAATATTGTTATAAGTTTTAAGTGCAATTTTGTAAATATTGCTACATTTTACACACTGTACCTAGATATGAATGGCCAATCCACATATCCTCATATGTACAGAGTTAGAGATACCCCATTTTCAGCTTTTAGGAGCTGATGTTTTATTAGACTTGACATATTTATGACAAGAATATGTAGATGCATTCTTCACCTGATGATACCACTTTCCATGTGACTTCTTCACAGGTATGAAAAGAGAAACATGCTAAAATCCTTAAGGTGAAAGCCTTTCGTATTCTTTATTATTTTAGGTTGTTTAATTATTTCTTCACTGCTGATTTAATGAAAATCAAACTGAAATATATATCTTCCAGGGACATTATTAATTTTTAAATTTATTTTTAAAAGTAAATATAAAATGTACTTGGACTTGGATTTTATCATTCTTTTATTCAAGGAAATTCCCTTATTTTTCATGTAATTTAGGGAGAAACCGAAGACTCCTTTAGACTTGAGGGTAGTGTTGTACCTGGCCTGTGTAGGGATGAGTTCTGTGGAACACTGTGCTTTACAGCAGTACCGGAAAGAGAGCTGGGGCTGCAGGTTTCTCCACAGGCCTCCTGGGAGCAAGATGGCTGTGTGTCAGTGTTTGCACCTGCATGAATAGTGAAGGCTGCCTTAAACAATGCTGATCAACTCAATTCTATTCTTTACCTCCCCACCCCCTTCTCTTCAGGGGAATCTGGCTTTCCTGTCACTCAGGATAAAGATCCCCTGCAAGCAACACTGAGATCCAGAAAGTCACTGTAATCTCATCAAGAGTGTGAATCCCTAGCTGGGACTTTGAATTTATATAATCCAAAGGTAGCTAGCTGGTCAGGGTATTTAATCTCCCACATTGGTGTGCTGAGCCCCTGCACCATTTAAAAACAAGTCTTCTTACAGGGATAACCTCATTAGTTGACAGAATGAAAAAATACGTGTCCTCAAATTAGTATAAACTTAGTTAGACACCTATAGTTTTAACTCCACATTTTATCTATGAAAACATTGTTGCTTCACCCAGCTTGGCTGAAACAAACTCATGCTTCACCCAGCTTGGCTGAAACAAACTCAATCAGTCCTAAAGTACATTTCCATTGTTCCTGATGAAAAGTGGGCAGGAGATTAAATATACATCTGTTTTGGGTAGACTACAGGCCCCTAAAGAGTTTTGACACTTAAAATCCTGAAATACAACTGTTAGTTACAGAAACCTTACTACAAATTTCTGGTGTGTGCCTTGATTATTTTCTAATTACTGCACCAGTAGTTTTCCTAATTTTTCTCACATATTTTATTTGGTGATTTCCCAACTAATCGTTTTTAGGCTTTTTGACCTCAAGGATCTTAACATAAGGAAGAAATAATTTTTAAAAGAGGCTTCCCTGCTTACCTTCTCACTTCTCCTGCAATAAACTGTCCATATTCTTACATCTGGGGATGCATACTGGTCTCAATGTATGCATAGTAATATCACGATGCACAGTAATATCAAGTAAGTGTAGAAAACCTTTGCTCTGCTTTTCTCATGTTTGCATTGTTTAATTAATTTTTACTGCTAACAGGTATTGAGAAATGATTATCTTTTTTCCCACAACAATGACCTTTGACCCTAAGTGGCATTTGATGAGCTTGCTTTTTCTAAATGTTGCAAATAAAATTGAATAACTGAAAGGGGCACAGGAGGAGCAAGAGTTGGAAAAGAGATTTAAAAGTATATCTAAGACATAAGGACTTCATCTCATTTAAAAAATGTACTCCATATATTTTTGCTGTTTATCTTCGTAAACATATATGTTTATCAAGATACAAGATTACATAAGTATATATTTATAATCTTGTTTCCAGTTGGCATCTGAGAGTAAGTTGGCATCTCTGTGTCATACATATACACATAAATGTGAATATATATGAATATATATGCACATGTTTATTTTTCATATGTGAATCTGTAACCATAGATCTATAATTGCATGAATATGCTTGGATCTAACTTATCTCGTTAGAAGTGACTACATTTATATAAGTGTGCATACTTATATAAAATTTATTCTTAGTTGGCATCAGCCAGTGAGTTAGCATCTGGTATAAACTTTTAAGTTTTCATTTATTGCTTTTGTGTGTGTATAAGGCATGAATATTAGAATGGGAATGTTCTTGTTACTTCATATAGCTTCCTAATAATGATTAAATTAATGTAATCAAAGCATATAATTATTAACTTTATTCAAAAGTTAACTTTAGAGAGTAGTGAAGAGGTTTTTCTTACCAACTGAATCAAATGATAGAGATTCAGGTATGCATACTGAGCTGGAAAGGAGAAAACCGATGAAACCATCAGGAGTAAGGCATAACATATTAATAAGATCAGTACAATTTCCATGGGAATAGTGAACTTTTTTGTTTTTGCTTTTAGGAAACTCTGCTCGGGTAGATTTGTTCTGTATACGTATATGCAAACTTGGAGTAGGTAGATAGTCATTTGTCAATGATTTGTTCTTAATACAGTCATTTTGAAATTTATTGTGTTTGTTGTTAGGACAGTCTTTTTAACACTTATTTTAGTACAGATAGTGAAAAGCAGGTTTGCTTCCCAAAATATTTTATTGATTTCTAATTGACATCCTAATCAATACTTTTATTACTAGATGACATAATTACAATAGGACAATGTCAACCAAATAACATGTGTGAGAAAGTAAATAAAAGCTAACCTCAATTATTAGAGGGTTTTTAGTAGAATTTTGTATTTATTTTCTGAAATCCAAAAGTCAAGTGCTATTAACAATGTTTTAAGATGCATTACAAGAAATGTGTGTATATGTATGTGTTCATGTGTTTTTGTTTACCTAGTAAATATATTGGCACTTACATTCAGCACACCAATTTATATACTTATTTATCCTTAGCAGCCATTTTACGATTTATACAGGCTTGTTGGGCTGGTCTAAGGAATAAAATCAACTTTCTTTTACAGGAGAATGTATTCTTAGCTTGTTGTTTCTTGCATATCTTCACTGTATATTCATGTGATTGTTTTATGTATACCATTAGAATACATTTTAAAGAAGGATATGGCATGAGGAATTATTGGATGTTAATGTACATAGAAAATTCAAACTTAAATACCATTTACCTCACAAGAAAACCTCGTAGTAACTATAAGCTTTTTGTTAGGAGGATTGTTTATACTTTGGTGCTAGCTTGATACTTCTTTGGAGAAACCATTTATAGGATGTTTACAATTCGATAGGGTGGTTATTCTTCATTGAATATCATTGGTTAGTAATCAATTTGCTTTATATATATATTAATTTGTTGAAAATAGAAACTCACTTTGAAACAGTGATATGTTTTATCAGTATAGTTCTCATTTGACTATAAAATGTGTTTAGAATTTAATAATTGATAAGTATTGCAGGTAATATTGATATTTGTTATTATTCTGTCATTTAAGAAAATCTTCAGAATAAATTACTTAACTGAATTTTGAACATCAGCTTTACATAATTGGATATGTATGTATATATTGTGATTTTTGTACATAAAACAGTGACCTAAATTTCAGTTTCAGTTTTCGGTTGCATTTTTGTTAGGGTGATTAGAAGCACAGTAATTTAATCATAGTCATTTTAACTGCATAGATGCTTACATGTCTCACTCATGTTTAAGACCATTTGCATAGCTGATTGTGTCTTTAGAAATACAAAAATACAAAATAAATAGCTATCATTAGAAATGACTAATGTAGAAAGCTAACTAGCAAAAGTGAATCCTTTCTTTTTTCATGATGTGATTGTGCCTTCTGTGTGCATGTTATCGTGACAGTAAGATGATCCACTCAAAATGATGTAGGCATTCTGCAAGGCAGATAAAGATTTTAAGTACCTGTGCTGACTGGTCTTCCTAATATTGGTTAAGAGGTTGAACTTTCCCTTTATTCTGCTTCCTATGTGTGTTTCAGGCTACATTTCCTATATTTTTAAACCAATGTGTTTTAATCAGTATATTCAGCAAGTTAGCATTAAATTCAATATTCTAATTATTGTCATGTTATAAGATTGAGCATTTCTTCTTTTTATTAAATGTTGAAATATACAAGTCATTATGTTGTATATTGGTAGCTAAAAATATTGTTGAAGTGTAAAGGAGAAAAATCTAATTTTATATTGGCATAGAAAGAAAGCTTAACTTGTTTTCTTGCTCTTTTTTTTATAGAGAACACCTGTTCCCAGCGCTGAAGCATTCCGATGGTTCTTTTAAAGCAGTAGTATATCTTATTTTCAAGGCATTTGGAAATGAAGGGCAAACTAATGTCTTGTTTTAAGAAACTGCTTAGTCCACCACTGAAGAAAATATCCAGAAATTATTTTCACTTTACATATAGGGGTTTCTTCAAAAAAAAAAAAAAAAAAAAAAAAAAAAAAAGGAAAAGAAAAAAAGACATAAAAATAATGTGGGAGCTTGGAGAATTGGCCAGTCTATTTACTTTCAATACCCTGATTCTTTCTTTGATGTAATTTAGCTATAGTAGTGAAGTTGTTGTCTATTTTGAAAGTGGCTGTAAAAAATAAGTTTGGGTAAACCCCTGCTGTAAAATCATGTATCTTTGCAAAGTACATATCTATACTTCATTTTCAAATATATGTGTTTCAGTACTGTAAACTGTACAGATAGCAGCTTGTATTTTGTGTGTTTAGACACAAGGAGACAATCATGTCTGAGCATCTATGGAGATTAACAGTTTGTACACAACAGTATGGTTCTGCAAGTTAAATCTGGAGCAATAAATTTTAGCTTTAACTATTTTTTGCCAGTGGTTTAGAAGCAGCAACAGCACTGGCACCATTTTGCCATGCATCTTTCCATAGAGACTTGATGCCAAGTGTTACAAGACTAAAAGATGATGATGCATCCACCAGTTACCTTCAGTTTTATTGTTATAAGAGGGGAAGATGTTATGAAAGTTTCAATTAATCTTTTGAGCACTATATTAGAGTAGTGGTTATGCACTTGCATTGCTTACAAACGAGCTGTACAGAAGGGTATACCTCCCAAATACTTAGTGTAGTTGACTTGTCCTGGGTTGCACTGTAAGGCGGAGTACTCAGAGTAGTTGGAAAATGCAGAATCAGTTGTATATTTTTTTTTTTATAAAAACAGTGTTTTTTAGGCTAAAGAATAAAGTATCATATCTTAGGAGGGGGAAATTTATAACTGACTTTTTTCCCCGGCCCAACATGGGCTGTATACGTTTTATTGTTTCTTAATTGTTTTCTTATTTTTTCTGTAGGAAAAAAATCTTAATAAAAACTACCCCAATGTTTTCATTTCATGTATGATATTAAATGGGTAGTTTTAACACTTGAATATGTTGAAGGCTTCTGCCTTGAGGCAGGACTTGATATATTTTTAATTTACAAAGAATTAAACATATTCATAAAAGTGAGGCATTTTATCTCTTTTTATTTTCTTTTCTCATAGCCACCCAGTTGGACTAGCGGTCTTCCCCTAGTCCCTCAGTAAAATGCTCCATTGCTGCCATTTCCATTCTTGTCACTTGACGCTTTCATCCTGAGAAGGCAGGGCTGCAGTCTGTGGAATTTCATAAATGCAAGACATACTCCTCCCCCTACAATCTACACACAAAGGATCTGATGCTTCATAGAACCTGTGCTACCTTTTCATGTAGGAGTTGGTTTTCTTATCACAGTCAGGGTTCTTAAGACCATCCCATCAGGACAAATATTTACATTTCATTTTATTTTTGTTTGTCTCAATTATAAAGACTATTTTCAGTTTCAGGAGTAGAACAGGGTTAAGCAAAAATATGTAGAGTATAAAAGTTGCCTACTGCAACTTTTTGTTCTTTGTCCACTAGCCAGTTGATTTAAGCCACTACATCCATTAGCTTGCTGAAAAATGTTAGCAAAGTAAATCACGCGAAGAAAGATAATTTGAGAAGAGAATGGGTATGGTACAATGAAAGAGGCTGTAAAAATTAGGTAAGACTAGTAAGTGAATATTTTTAAAAATTTAGTTGTAGATTTGAATGGGATATGATAGGACAGAAAAGATTTTTTAAAAAGCAGAAAGAGTGTTTCATGGTGAAAGTACTGGGGGAGGGTGGACAAAGCATGCACACATGCCAATTTGAAAATCAAGTGTAACTTACCTCACGTAGAGTATGAATACATGGTCCACAGTTATGGTCAACAAGCATTTTCAAGAAAAACTCATGATGTGTTACACCCATCCATGTTTAGAGACGAGAATTAACTGATTACAAGCTAAAATGTGCTATATACTGTATTAATTTTGAGATAGCTTTCTACTTGATGTATATTTCTTTCAGGCTTTCAATCTAGTTAGAATTTCAGCTTCTGCTGTGGGACCAATGAGAGCTGTATGAGTTTTTTTTTTTTTTTTTTTTTCTTTTTCCATTATTTTATTTTATTTTTCTTTGTTTTTTGTTTACCAATTTGCTAATTAATTACAAGTAAGTGAAAACTTACTTTCACACTTGAATAAGCTTGCCTTGCTCTTTGGAAAATGATGATTGTTATTAATGAAGTGAAACAAACTTCTAGTCAGGCTATATTAGGCATACAATAACATAAAGATCTCATAGCAGTATACTGAGAGTCTAAAATACATTCTAGTATTGCATGTCTTGGTGTTCTTTTGTTTGTTTGCTTTTTAAAAGAACTAATGAATCTGTATATTGTAAACTGTGGTGTTTTACATGTCAATTCATTTTTTAATGAAAGAAAATTTGTTGATTACTTAAATGAGAAAGTTTAGCGTTTCATTCATTCTCTTATGTTTTTTATTCTTGACATTGTTCTTTTATACCACCCACTTTTTAATGTTTTTGGTTAAACTCCATTTATATAATGTAGGGTGCATATAAAGTTCTCATTGGTGATGTTGAAGAAAGAGATGACTCTTCTGGCCTTTCTCTAGTTTTCTTTTTCATATGTCCATGTACTGAGAACTTGTAAAGCTTATCATTATAAACCTAAGGCAGTGATTTGAAGGTTTACATTTTTCATGATTTTAAAATACCAATGAAATGTAACTTTTAAAAATTCCTCGCTGTATGCTTTATATTCACTGTCAAGAAAATTCAGAATGTAGATTGTGTGGACAACTATACACAAAATAATTATATATCAGATAAACTGAATAAAAAACTTTGTAAGAGTGGTTTACGCACACAGGATCTTGTCCTCCCTAGGCGTGGATAGAGAGATGCCATAATCTGCCAGCATTTGGGGAGAGCATGGTAAATACTTGAGGCATTGATACATAGTGCAGTGAGCCAATTTCCTTTTCAATTGTCACTCAGTACCGTAACATCACGAAGAACATCATTAATGCAAACCTCTCACTAGGCCTTCAGACCAAAGTGGCTTTCCGATGGACTCTGCCTGTCTGTCTACAAGTGGAGTCAGATTCAAAGTAGAAATGTTTCCATCCTTGGGAGAGAAAATAGGAAGTCTGCCCCCACTGTAGGAGTATGTAAAGATGTCTCCTGGTTGCTTAATTCCCAACACTCAATTTCCTTCTTCTAAACACATTTATAGGGAGCGAGGGATGGTGGGCTTATTATGACTTAATATTAAGCAATCACTAAAAGAAAGAAATGTTCTGTTCCTTTCAATCAGAAACCCTGATATGTAAGTCGTGCAATTAATGCTAAAGCATATAAAGTCTTTAAGCTGATAAGTATCTGTAATCAAATAATGAAAAAAGGAAAGCCATTAAATGAACACAGTATTCAGGGTCAAATATGTTCAGCAAAAAGCCGTAGTGGGTCTTTGATCATGGTTAGATTCACAGTGATATCAAACAGTTGGTTCTCATGTAACAGCTAAATGTTTCAGATTTTTTTTTTATTAAATTTGGCATTTCACACTGAGATCTGTATTCCTAGTGAATAAAAGACAGCTACTATATTAGGAGGGATTCCATTTTCACAATTGCAAAACAGATATTTCAGGAACATGGGCCACAAAATGTACTCCTTTCACAGTGTTCTCCTCTTCTGAACTGTGCAGTTATCTATTAAATTTTCTAATAGATATTTGTGTAAGGTGTATGTATGCTTGTGCAATTATTTAAAAAGCGGTTTTGGAAAACAGTGTATTTATTAAAGAAAATTACTTATGGGGCATGTACAAAACTGTAAAAAAAAAAAAAAAAAAAAAAATCACATTCAATTTGCCCAGTAAAGTTGTTTTTGTGAAATTTCTGTGTTGTTGAATAAAGGACTTTAGTATTCAAAATATCTCTATTTTTCCATGATAAATTTTCATTTGTGGGATTTTAAGCAATGAGCATATGATCATAAAAATTTAATTTTGTTTATGATAAAAAAGTTTATAATCCTACACTTGCCCTTATGTCAGTAGAATGAGTGCTTTGTATAAGTCTTTCATAAAATACTCCAGGGATTTTTCTTTTTGTTTCTCTTTATATATTTTTTTCTCATATACTGAAAGAAAAGAAAAAAGAACATGATTCCTTATCCTAGTTTCTAGAGAATATATTTTTGTTGAAAACTCAAAACGTGTAAATAGAGGAAGAACTGAATGCACCCAAACATTTCTCCTTCCTTCTGCATGATAAGTGTGCCGGGAGAAAACATCTCAGGCATTTTTTTTTTTTTAATACCGTGAATGCAGTCTTGGTGATGCTACTTGAAAGCATTAATGTACATGAAGAAATATGAAACACTGGAATTCTGTCTTCAGCCACTCTCAGCAATACTCTGAGATGAAATTTTTATTGTGTTACTTTTTTTATTATGGAATATTGTGGTCCACACAGGTTAGTTGATAGTGAATGTGCTTAACACTTATTTCACTGCTTCTCAGTACAAGGTCCAGTTTTTTTGATGCCTTATAAACTACAAAAATACGTAGAACATGGTTTTATATCTTGGAAATATTTAATATGGTTTCAAACACAGAACTTCATACAATTGAAAGAGTTCATATCTATAGAATATAACACTGTATTAGAACATTTTTATACATTTATTAAACATTAGCATGTGTTCTGTTAGTGTAATGTCAAAAATATAAAATATCAGGGCTAAGGCAACAGAATTGGAATATACATGGTGAGAAAAGATAGATACTTTTTATTATGCGGGCTCCTGAATACTCAGTAATTTTCAGGTAAGTCACTATGCTTCTGTATCATATTTTGGTATAAGCAACAACATTATGACAAATAGATTTAAATGGATTTTCAAGGTAATACTTATTTTTTAATTTAAATCATCAAAGATACAAATACTTGGATGTTCGTATGTAATGATAAAACAATAATATTTCAAGAGAGTTTGAATAAACCAAAAAGACAAGTGGGGCAAGGAATATCTATAACTTATTTAGATACTGAGTCTGATAATAATTTAATATGAACTTTGCACAAACGTATTTTTTTCAAGTGTTTATTGGTGAAAGTTGTTTTTGTTTCTGTATTTTCTGCAGAAACTGTTTTCCATTTTTTTCCACTCTTGTCTTTTCTTCTTTCTTTTTCTTTTTTAACTTTTAAGTTCCAGGGTACGCGTGCAGGTTTGTTACATAAACTTGTGTCATGGGGGTTTGTTGTATAGACTATTTCATCAATCAGGTATTAAGCCCAGTACCCATTAGTTATTTTTCCTGATCCTCTCTCTCCTCCCACTCTCCACCCTCTGAAAGGTCCCAGTGTGTGTTGTTCCCCTCTATGTGTCCAAGTATTCTCATCATTTAGCTCCCACTCATAAACGAAAATGTGATATTTGGTTTTCTGTTCCTGTGTGTGTTAAGGATACTATGTCTTTTTTAGTGGAGAAGAAAATATTATTTGAAATAAACACAATGAGCACAAATTTAAGGTTATATTTGCATATGCTACATAAGTAGCATAGTTATACATAAAATTTTTGCTTATTTCAAAATTTTGTTTTTAATCTTTTATTCTAATAGCTTGTGATCTATCTTTGTGCTTTTTAAAATTCAGATTTTTGGGGCCAGTTTATAAGTCAATGTTTCTTAATTTCAATGTATTTATATAAAATGAAGTATCAACCAAATTATCTTTTTAGGTAGGTCTGTGCTTTATTTACAATATGTTACTTATGACAAAAAATCATTCTGGTTAACAGGTGTTATACTTTCACAAATTGGAAGCAATGTATGTATCTCTTTCCAAGAACACTACTTTAAAAACTATTCTTATGTCTAACATAAGTATAAAGTATTTTTAATACTGAACTGAGTTGCATTACTTCTTTAACAGTTAGATAGTAGGAGAGTATGTTTGCCTGGCTGGAGTTATGATCTTCTCTTTACAGCTTTTCTGAAAGGTAATCTTCTATTTAAAATCTTACAGCTTCCAGAAAACTGCATAGTTGTAAGGGAAATTGGTAAAGAACATTTAAATGGTACTAGTTAACCGTTGATACTATCCTAAAACAAATGTAACTAAAAATCCTTATTCATTTTATCTTTTAACAACTTTTTCAAAAAGTTGTTTCCATGACTTACCTTATACTTTTATTTAAAACATTAATATTGAATTAATGTGCATATGTGCATATATAGACATACACACAAATGTGTGTTTTCGTGTAGGTAGATCAATCTGTGTATATATGTGTGTGTTTTATTCAACAGAGTTTAGGCCATGCTCTAGAATAGCTGAGGGCTGGCCTAGGTTATTAAGAATCTCTAAGGGAAAGGATTCTGTCGCTATTGTACAGTTGAAATTAAATTAGATGATTCAACATTTTATGATGCTTGACCTATTCCTTGGGAATTAGAAAATTTGGTGAGGCCACATAAACTCTTTTGGGCTTGTTAGGTATGCTTTAATGAGTTGCCACTTTAGTTCACTGTATGCTATTTTTAGCCTCTTGAGGAATTTTGTTGAAAATTATGTGTATAATTTATTTCCCTAATACTTTCTTTATCTTCATATAATTTGAACATTTGGGGCATATTTATATTCTGTTGGGCTGTTTGTATAGTTGAACATTGAGTGCACATCCAACACTAACATATAACTTTATCTGGAGCATATATGCTTTGACTATACAGAAAAAGCCTTTTTTTTTATTTATTTATTGTTATTATACTTTAAGTTGTAGGGTACATGTGCATAACGTGCAGGTTTGTTACATATGTATACTTGTGCCATGTTGGTCCTTTATCTCAAAGGAATTTATGATATCTACAGAGCAGTACTGAGAAGAACATTAGGAACATTTTGTTGTGTTGGCAGACTACCAATTGACGTAATTTCTCATTTATTCAACAAATATTATCGTGTGTCTTCAATGTAGCAGCTACTGAGGATATCAAGATGAACAAAATATGATTCCCAACACTCTGCCATCACCATGGAACTCAACCAATGGCCAAAACAAATATACAAATACATAATAACTGTGGAAAGCATTTGTTATGAAAAGAGCAGGCAACATGTGGAGGAGTGATAGAAAATAGTAGAGTGAAGCTCTTTGATTTCAACACTTTCCAACTGAGAGAAGGAGGTAAGACCTGAATACTCCTAGAAATAAAGACAAAGAGATTAGGAATGGCAGGGAAGAAGAGGATAAGTGCAAAGTGCTGAGAAATACTTAGTCCGAGCTGCTATCGTGTCTCATGGAGATTACTTTCATAGCTACCACAATATTCTCCTTCCATTTATTCTTATCTGTCTTCAACATATTCTCTATGCTTCAGCTTGAGTTAACCTTTTACAACAAACACAACACACACAGGTTTATGTGATTCCATGTTTATCATCAATGACTTCCCATTATTATTAGAATAAAACCCAAAATGTGATCTATAAGGCCATTTGTGGTCTGGCTCTGCAATCTTATTGCATATCATGTCACTCCTTTCTCTCTAAGTTCCAGCCACTTGGACTTTCTTCCAGTCTCTGCAAGTCCTATTTATACATATAAATAAAAACTGGAGTTTCCCACATTTACAAGATGGGCTTTCCCTCCCACCTCAGAATATTCTGTTCACGGTGCTCTTTTTTGCCATCCAGGCTGGAGTGCAGTGATGCAATATAGCTCACTGCACCGTCAACTCCTGGTCTCAAGCAATCCTTTTGCCTCAGCCTCCTGAGTAGCTGGGATTACAGACATGAGCTACCACCCCTGGCTACTCATGTTATTCTTAATACCTAGAATTCCCTTTCCTTTTCTCTCCTCCTGGACAATGCCTCTTCATTCTTCAGAACTTTTTAATTCCTTTTTAGAAGAAATCCCTTCCTAATTATTGTGACTGCCAAAACTCATCTAATTTTTTTATTTTTATTTTTGTTCACTTTTATTTTTATTTATTTATTTATTTATTTATTTTTTGTGACATAGAGTCTTGCTTTGTCACCTAGGCTGGAGTGCAGTGGCATGATCTAGGCTCATTGCAAGCTCCGCCTCCCGGGTTCACGCCCTTCTCCTGCCTCAGTCTCCGGAGTAGCTGGGACTACAGGCGCCAGTTACCATGCCTGGCTAAATCTTTTTTTTTTTTTTTTTTTTAGACACGGGGTTTCACTGTGTTAGCCAGGATGGTCTCAATCTCTTGACCTCATAATCCGCCCATGTTGGCCTCCCAAAGTGCTGGGATTACAGGCGTGAGCCACCATGCTCGGCCAAAACTTATTGTAGGCTCTCGAAGTACCTTATACCTCTTCATAGCAATTATTGATGAATTATTTCATTCAATAAATATTTACCATGTGCTCTCCATTTATCTAGGCAACTCATAGTTTCCTTTCTAGTGGAAGAAAAGATGTTATTAAGTAGTAAGTAAATATACATGCACACATATAAATGCATATATGCGTATATAAAAATATATATACATACAAATGTCACATGGTAATATGTGCTATGAATGCAATTTAGGAGGGGACATGAGATTGATTAGGAATACCTGTAAGCTGAGAAAGTAAGGAAGATAACTGGAATTTTAAAGGAGTAGTTAGGAAAAACCTAGCTGAGAAGATGACATTGGAAATAAGACACGAAAGAAGCACGGAAGTAAGCCACATGGATACCTTAGAAATAGCCTAACTGCAAAGGGAATTAACAAATATGAAGACCTCGTGACAAGAATGGGTCTGGAATTTTCAGGGTCCAGAAAGAACCCATTGTGTCTGAAGTGCAGTGAGTAAGAGAATAGCAAAAAATATGGTTAAAAAAGAGACAAGATTGTGTAGTGCCATGTTAAACACTCTGACTTATACTCAGTGTGAGAAAGGAAATCTTTGGAGGGTTTGATTAGAAGAAGACATAATCTGATGTATATTATGAAAGGACAGCCTTGGCTACTGTGTTAAGAATAGGCTATCAAAGGTCAAGGGGAAAAGAGGGAGACCAGTTTGGGGAAGCTAATTCTGTAATCCAAGTGAAAGAAGATAGTGGAAATAGGGTGTTAGCAGTGGAAGTTGTAGAAAACAAAAAAGAGGTTGAGTTCAGCATATAATTTGAAATAAAGGCAACAGGATTTGTAGACAAATCAGGACTTACATATGTAAAGAAGAGAATAATCGATAATGACTTCAAGTTTTTGACACGGACAACTATAAAAACGCAGTTGCCATTTACTGAGATGGGGAAGACTAAATTTTGTTTATGGCCATACACAATTTAAACTGCTTCTAACACACTCAAGTGAGGATACCAAGTATACAACTGAATATATGGACTTAGAGTTAAAGGTACATTTATAAACTGGAGATATGGATGGTATTTAAAAATAATGAGCCTGGATGAGATTATTAAATAAGTGATTGTGGATACATACAAGGGAGAAAGGTCAAAGTCAGACCTGGGGCTCACCTACAACAATTGTACCTTCACCCTCCCTACTATAATCATCACATGGTTGCTGCCCATCACCCCTATTGAACAAAGTAGAGAATAAGTGGAAACTCAAGGAAAAGTTCTGCAAGTGAATTATTTCAGTTCCTCCTTTTCCTGGTAACACATATTCCTTTAACTATTAGTTACTCTAATCCACAGGTGGTTAACTATTCATCCCCCTCAATTTATCCCTTTTCCACTGCATGTAAAAGCATGTAGTTGTTTATTTATGTTTATCCATACACAACATTCTGATGCAATAATTACATTGTACATGACAATATTTTTCTCTCAACGCATATATAAATACATGAGTTAAAAGTTTGATGCTGAGTGTAGTTTGTGTATTTAAAAAATTAAGCACAATTCTACTAAAATTTGTGTAACACAATCTACCTGTCCTTATATTCTTTGTTGGCAATTGCCTTAAAGGAGATGAGATTATTATTGCTATTTAACATCTCTGGGCGCTGAAATGTTTGAACAGAAAAGTGGGTAGATGTTAAAAACTACAAATTGAGAATTGAGATGAATTTGGGTGTGCTCCCAATCACAATAAAGGCATAATATGATTTTCAGTTTCGCCTAAACTTTCCTTTACAAGGGAAGAAGTTGGTTCATGACTATTGAAATATTCGAATGCAGTGTTTTCACTAATTACTGTTCTTGTTCTTTTACCCTCTAGACTTTACAGAGTTTATCATAAACATTTTCACTAATAGCCAAAATGCATTCCAGGGGAAATGGTTAGTCCATAATTATTTCTTTATATTTTACATGGGAAGAGAAAGTATTTTGCATCAGAATTTTCTTAGACTTAAGTTTCATTTTAAAACCTGCTATTGGACAGAATCTCTACATAGCACAAGATGTCAGTTGAATCCTTACCACTTGAGTTCTGAAGACTAAAGAGTGACTAGCTCCAAATCCCAAAGAACTGAATAGTAATTGCTGCAGCCCATTAAAATCCCAAGGACCTCAATATATCCAGAACAAGAAAAGAAGCAATGACTACAACAAAAACTGAAATGGTTGATTTCACAACTTGGTAGAAAATGTTAAGGATGTTACAAAAATATCAAGAATGAAAAAATTTGAGTTGTAAAATAACTTAGGAATAAAACTACAATCTACACTTTCTTTAGGAGCTTGGGCCACATTGTCACCATGGATGACTACAGAACTTCTGAGGCTTATCAACAGATCCCATAACTAACAAATACATAAATATCCACAGCAATATATCACTTGTATAAGTAAGGGTTAATTTACAAGCAGAATTATTAAATGCAATTCTCACACTGACATTATAACAAAATTGTGAACCTGAGAACATAGAGTACTTCTCAGTTTATGAAGTCTATCGTGGACCAAGTTCTTAAATAGCTAATTTAAAGGAAGCTGGCACACAATTTAAAGATGTAATTTGAGTCATAGTTGATGATATACTTTTACTTGTTTAGCCTTTTATGCAGCTTGTTTGCATTCCTTGAACAGATTTGCTGTTTCTATTCTAACTGCATTGTGTATGGCATGAGAAATGCTGATTAATTCTTGTGGGTAATCATCATACACGCTGCCAATGTTGTACATTTATATCTTTCATTTCATAATCTATGTATACATTCCTTATGTTATTAGTGGAAGTGGCATATAATAGGTAAATAAACCTGCTCTTGATTTAGATAAAAAATGACTGCTGATCCTTTCTATCTTTAAAAGAAATTTCATTCGATGGGGAAATCTGGTATAGCTGTTATTTGCTTGAAGTAGCTTTAAATAGAATTCTTTAATTGTCTCTACAGCTGCCACCCACAGTAAACTCTAAAATATCAATTGTAATTGAAAGATAAATTTGCATTTTTAACGACATTAAGTTAATATATCTTACTTTATGAACTCTAAGAAAGTAAAGCTGTTCAATGCTACTGGAGTGTCCCTTGAACAGACCTTTTGGATCATTTTCACACGTATATTGTAGATGAGTATTCCATCTACTTACTTTTAAATAGAGAAGTAACATATGACTTCCAGGTGAACCTAATTTAGTAGAGTACTTAAAGGTTTGTTTAGAGAATAGTGAGTGAGTAAATAGGTTTTTAAATGATGGGCTATAGTTTGAAAAGGCATTTCACTACAGGTCCTAAAGTATTTAAAAGGAAATAAAGTGCATCACTCATTACTTTGAGGTTTATAGTCAGATTACAATTTACATCAGAGTTATGTAGTGAAAGAATGAAAGAAAAAACAGATAATATAAAAAGCGAATTTTTCCTTATCTTTATAACCTTATTCCTAACTTTACCAGTCTTTTGTTGATGTGCTAAAATAGAACCACTAAATCAGATGGTTCGACTCCATATATCCAGCCTTCCTGTTGTCTAGAAGAGTAAATGGTTTCTATGAAAATGAAGCTGTTTAGAATATCTTATTTCATACTAAGTTATTCTGTTAAAAAGGTAGAAAGTGTAACTACTCACAATGGATGAAACAATAAAGGGGACTGCATCTCAGATGACTGAAATGTCCTGAGGAAAGACTAAAGTAAAACTCATGTTATTTTATCCTATTTTCTTTGTCTTTTCAGTACTCTCAGTTGGCTTTATTCTGAGGCTTTATATATGTCTTTTGTGGCCTTTAGCACTTTGACAGTTTATTTTCCATTGCTAGTGGTTTCTGTATAGGGAACAATTTTTGTTCCTGACAAGTTCAGAAAAAAATCTCAGAATTAATACTGAATGGATCCATTTGGCTGAATTGGATCATGTGCTCAACCCATAACTAGCTGCAAAGGAGGCTAAGCAAAGATTTGGTTTATCTTAGCCTATCCCTAAAATTGGGCCAGGGGGTACTGCCTCTTCCTATGACATTTACTGAGAATGAAAGAAAAGTAGTTCTCCAGGGAAAACCAGGGTTTGTTTATTAGAAACAGAAATAAAAATTGATAGTGGGCAGGAAAAAATGAATGAAATGAAGCAAAGAAGGAAGAAAGAACTAAAAGGGATAAACAGAAGAAAGAGAAAACAAAGGAAAGAGAAGGAAGAGAGACGGAGAGAGAGCAGGAGGGAAGAAAAGACAGAAGGAAGGAAAGAGAAATAATATGTGGCTCCTATATCACGTTATACTGAAGGGTTAATAGACAAGGACGCAGCAGGAGGGAGGAGGCAGAGAACTGAGATCTTAGCTGGAATTCTAATAGGATCATTAATTTCTGTATAATTGTATGATAACTCTATTTGGTTAACTTGAAAGATCTATTTTTATTAATTAGTCATGTATATGCATAAACACACACACACAACACACAGGCATACACAATACCATTATGTCTATGATTGAGTCTACATGAACACAACACTATTTCTGGGATGAAGAAAACAATTTATGATGAGTTTGATAGCCTTTTCGGCAAAATTCTATCCATTATGATCACACTATTCCTTATAGAAATGTGTGCAAATGTTGATTGTATAGAAGATGAGCAGTAGGTTTATATATGAAAGGTTCTTTTTTTCAGAGAACTAAGACAAGATCAAACATCCTAAAATACAAATCAAATTTTAGCCACCAACTTTAACATGCATTTTACACAGATTCTTTAATTGTATTTGCTGCCTCATGATTGAACCTACACTTTGCTTGATTCGACCCAATGAGAATGATTGAAGCCAAAGGTTTACCAGTTTAAGCATACTTTAATATTGTTCATCTTTAACTCAACTACATTATGCTCATGAGAAAATTCTTATTTATTATTTCTGGGACAGCAAAATTATTTTCCTATTTTATGCTATTATTTTATCAGATAATAAAACTATATGTAACCCAATATGTAAATGGTTATACCAACATTGCTATGAAGACAAAGATGGCAAAATTGGAGGAAGTAAACCATGGCTGGTAGTGCTAGCTGGCTTAATATGCTTTTTTTTTTTTTTTTTTTTTTTTTTTGTTGTTGTTGTTGTTGTTGTTGAAAAGGTCAAAGTCTAAATCCTGCACACATGAGTCTTGCTTCTACTTAGGCATATAAGCGGTTAGAGAGTATCACTACCAACTTTACAATGAAAAAAACCTAGACAAACAGCAAATTCATGACTTTTCTTGAGCCTATGGGAGTGTTGATGTCACATGACACCAACTGGCCCCAAGCCTAAGAAGAGGCATCTACAGAGAAGAGACATGTTGTGCCCCAACTTACCAAGAAAAGATGTACCTAAACATTGGCTCTAACTGAAAAGCGGAACAACGTGCAAGACCTGATTGGTGACTTCGGTAGAGAGATGGAGACGATGAGGAAAGCTCAAATAGGAATATTAGAAATGAAACACACAGTAACAGATTAAAAATGCCTTCAGTGACGCAGCCGAGGAAAGAAGAATCCATGACCATGAAGAAATGTCTCTAGAAATCCCCCAAACTGAAATAGGATGGGAAAAAAGAGAAAATCCAGTATACAAAAGGTACTTTGAAGTAATGCCACATAATATTTGATGTGAAAGAATGGGTGTAGCAAATTCACATGCATAAAATGGAAAACTAAGTTTTTGAAAGACTTGGTTCTAATTTAAAAAGCAAATGTCAGAAGATCCTTAGAAAATAAAGACAACAATTTGTTTAGCAGTCCAGGTCCCTTTTACATAATGTTTGGTCATTCAGGCATATGTGGCTTGTTTGACTGACAGATGTCAGCTTCCACTGGGCATAAGGCAGCAAGGAAAGCATTTGACTTCATGCCACTCTACCATATGAAAAAATCCCTACCCTGAAGAGTTTTAACAGAGATGGCTGTAGTTCCACTGAGGTTGGTTTAAGTATCATTTCCTTGTCTTTTTTTTATCTTACTCTCTATAGATGAACCTAATTAAAATGGCCTATTTAAGCAGTAAATAACACTTTTAAGTAAGTTGGCTTAAAGAAAAATAAGAACTTACTGACCTGTGTAACTGAAAAGTCCAGTAATCAGCAAGGCTAAGTCTGGGTGCTTAGGGGATATTGGCAGGTGTCTTTCCCTCTGTCCCTCATCTGTGCTTCACTCTTTTTAGTATCATTTTCAGGCAGAGTCTCACTCTCAGTGACAACACGGTCACCAGCAGTTCCAGTCATACTGTATTTCAGTTGCAACTCAGCAAAATGTTTCTGAGAGAGAGG